>NC_053498.1:45285562-45585562 GCF_905171775.1 Rana temporaria | reverse complement strand
CTCAGATATATCAGTATTTCTCCCTCTATTATAGGGCTTGAAAACGGGACCACGTCCTAATCCTCTTGATGGTTGATCCCATTTATATGCATAGCCTTCCAAAAATGCCATTTTGTCTCCTTCAAATTTTGCCTGTTTTTTTTAAATGATATTTTAATTAGTCTTATCAAGGAATCATTTTAATTCCTGACTCTTTTCTTCAAATTTAGCATGCGTCTTAATAGATATGTATTTATTATGTAACAAGGCCAGTTCCTGATCCAGCATCGCTGTATCTAGGGAATACTGAGATAATAAGAGTTGCATGCAATCCTGGCTACATTTGTTTAGCACGCCTTCCCAGGAGTTTTTAAGATCCTGGGAGGTGTGTTTAATTGTGGGAAAAAGCTGAACTCTTAGACCTTGAGGGCTAATATTTTCACCAATGTAATATTTAAAATATTCCATGTGCCAATGGAGATTGGATTTTCGTTTCAATAGTTGTTTAAGCTTATCAAAATCGATTTTTAAGTCATCAGTATCTTTGTTTGACCCATTATAGGAGGTCTGAAATTCATTCATTAGCCCTGACCAGGCCGTACCCACAAAGTCCATTTTGGTAGCCTCTACCCGGAATAGGGGGAAGCGAAAAGGGAGAGAAAGACTACAATACAGAGGGATAGGTAAACCTCCAAAATTCAATTAACCAAGACAGAACCACAAAGGCCGAACCCAAGCGGACGTCTAGTCAGTAAAAATTGAAAAAACAAAAAAGTTCCATGAAATCTACAATTCACAAACAACAAAAGAAACAATTGTTAGTAAATTGAATAAAAAAAATATTTTACAGAACATGCAGAAGTGGTAATTAGGGCTGACCACAAAAGTGGACAAAATTGGTGCTTCCACCTACAATTATGTAAAGGTTTGATTGCTTTGCCCTTGGATGGCAATCAGTCATCCTTAAGTAACATAGTGCCGCATCCTAAAAATATTGAGGGGGAAGAGGAGCGAAAAATGGACTTTGTAGGCACTTTTATATAAAAATACAACATTTTAATTGGCAATCACATTGAAAGCATTAACAAGACAATAAATACATTTAATTGATAAAACATATGTAGGATAATTAGAACCAAATAATTAACAAGACAATAAATAAATGTAATTGATAAAACATGTGTAGGATAATTAGAACCAAAGACGGTGGGCCGTGCTGAGTGATTCTGTTGGTATGGATCACTGAAGAACTTCGGTTCGCACTCGGTCCACTCTTTGTTCAACCCTTTAACCATGTACAATGTTCCACAATTGGCTCTACTAGTTTCGCGGAGCTTATCCGCTTCATCGGGAGCTTGGAACTGAAACATAAGAGGTAAATATATCAGAAACAAAAACAATATAACAACAGAATGCCGAAAACCTGGACCTGAGTATAAACCCATTCCAGGCCTGCAGGATTCCTGTAGAATTTACTCACCACATAAAATGGCATTTTGTTCAAATGAGGAGCGCTATAAACAGAGGCACCACCCTGCGGAGGAAACCACCTCCTGACCGACCCGGCCGGGTCAGACACGAGTATACATCACCAGTCAGCAAGCATCAACAAGGCCGTAAGGGACCGATCCACGAACAACCTAGGGGGGGCCACTGGTACTGCAATAATAATAATGATAATAAAAAATACAAAATGAAAGTAATAATAATAAATATAATAAGCGCAGGTGTAACGTCCTGTGCGTAATAGAGTAATGAAAACTACCGTGGACCAAAAGTTCATAGCAACAACACCTGATTAAATTACGTTTTAAAATTCATTCAATAATTAAATTAAGTAGGTAAGGACCAGAGCCATAACTACCAAACAGTTACAAGTTGAATAGACAGCAGAGATTATATAGAATTTTTAGAGAATACATAAGGCATAAAGTGGCATTGACTGAGCAAGACCCCAATTAGATGTTAAAATGGTTACAGAGTACTAGTATCATAGAAAATATGTGTAGCCATATATAATTGGATACATAATCCAATATCTCATTGGCTGGCACTAACTAGTAGATAGAAAATTAAAGAAATTAAATAAAACACCAATAGCATGGCAAAGGAAGAGCAAGGAAAAAGGAAAAAGCCAAAAACAAAAAACGAGAAATTGTTACCTGGGGATATTCTTCAAACTTCTTTTTTTCCCTTTTTGGTAAAGAGGGGAAAAAAGGAGGGAAGATATTTCTAAATTTCTTTTTTTTTTGTGTTGTTGTTGTTTTGGTATATATATAATACATTTTTGGTAGAAGTGAATGAAAGAATATATAAGAAAAGGGCACATGGTCACTCAAGGCACCGATGACACCCACCCTTTTTTTTTTTTTTTGAGGTAGGAAGCCTTGCAAATTCCCTCCTCACGCGGTGGATTTCCCCTTTTTTTTTTTTAAGGGAAACAGCACGCAAGAAAAAGACACATGGACACTGGAGGTACTGGCAAAAAAGAAAGAAAGAGAAAGTAATTTTTTTTTGTTTTGGTTTTTGGAGGTTGTAATTAATTATTCATGTACCGATACAATTGTCTAGAATGGTATAAGGAAATGTTCTTCAGGATCCCCTAATCGGGGAAAAATATTATATAAATGCCGGTATAATGATAGAAGACTGGAGAGGGGGAAAAGGTATCACTTGAAGTATTGAGGGGGGGAGATTACCAACCCCATACCCACACCGAATGTAAACCAAGGAGAAGAAGACATAAAGGCCCCACCACGAAGTGGGTATGGGGTAAAAAGGGGAGGAATAAAAGGAAAAGGCCCGGGGGAGGGATATGGAGGAATGGGGGGGTAAAGGGGTGTTTTACCCAGTAGGCTAAGCCCGATATATGGGTCACGAAAACCTGCAAGAGTGCAGGAAGGTGGAGAGGTCGGCAGGGGGGGTGTACCCCTCTGCGGACAACTCTTCCGATTAGGGGATAACTCAAAGGAGAGTATTGGGTGTAGGGAAGGGAGGGAGGGGGTTGAGGTTACTTTTTGCTCCTTCTGGGGAAATTTCGGGGTTTTTTTTTTGTTTTTTTTTGTGGTTGTTGTCTTTGTTCTCCACCTCCCCTCCCCTCTTTTGGACAGGCAGGGAAACAGAAAAAAGGTATACAGCAGCGAAAAAGCGGAAGCGTTTTTTTTTTTCTTCTTTTCCTTTCAGGAAAATAAGGGATGGCAGGCTCATTAAAGGTAATAACATATAATGTTAGAGGCCTAAACTCACCCCAGAAGAGAGGGCGTCTGTGGCAGGAGTTAAGTCATTATGCTATAGATGTGGCCTTCCTGCAGGAAACTTATTTCCTGAAAGGGGCCACACCAAATATGCCCCTACACATATTTAACCAGTGGTTCCATGCGCCGTCTCCAATCCAAAGGGCAAGGGGAGTGTCCATAGCATTTAAAAAGACATGCCCAGTTATCGTGACATCTTCACAAATAGACCCCGAGGGTAGGTACATTTTCTTAAAAGCGAAATTGAACGGCTACTGCTATACATTTGCCTCAGTGTATGCCCCAAATACAGGCACGGCTAACTTCCTGATAAAAACCTTGAAATCACTAGAGAAGTTTAGAGAAGGATTTCTGATTTTGGGGGGTGATATTAATTTAGTATTAAATCCAAGTATTTACACATCAACAGGCAAAACACCCAGGGCCGCCATCAGGAATTATGGGGCCCCTTACACAGCTTCAGGCATGGGCCCCCTGGAGCAGAGAACCGGGGGGGGGGGGGGCTGCCGCCTGAAATTGAGAAGCGGGGGGGGGGCTGCCGCGGATTGAGAAGCGGGGGGGCCCTTTACACAGAAAAGAAGAAATAAAGAAAAAAATATATAAAAAAAGGGGGTAGCCATCTGGGGACCTCTGGGCCCTTTAATAAAAATAAAAAAGATATATAAAAAAATATATATTTTTTTTTTAAAAAGGGGGTTGCCATCTGGGGACCTCTGGGCCCTTTAATATTATATACAAATGTTTGTGTGTGTGTATGTGTATATATATATATATATATATATATATATATATATATATATATATATATATATATATATAAAGAAATTACAAAAAAGGGGGGTTGCCATCTGGGACTTCTGGGCCCTTTAATAAAAATGAAAAAAAGAAACCTCTGGGCCCTTTAATAAAAATGAAAAAAAGAAACCTCTGGGCCCTTTAATAATAATAAAAACAATATATATATATATATATATATATATATATATATATATAAACAAAAATAAAAAAATAAACATTTATAAAAAAAAAAGGGGGGATTTGCCACACATGGGGCCCTGGGGACCTCTGAGCCCTTTAATAATATATATATATATATATATATATATATATATATATATATATATATATATATAAAGACAAAAAAATATATATAAAAAAAATATATTTTTTTTTATAAAAAAAGGGGGGTTGCCATCCGGGGCCCTATAAAAAATATATAAAGACAAAAAAATATATATATATATTGCCACCCGGGGCCCTGGGGACCTCTGGGCCCTTTAATAATAATAATAATAATAATAATAATAATAATAATATTATATATATATGGGGACCTCCGGACCTCTAAAAAAAAAAAATGTCCCTTTACTAAAAAATAAAATAAAAATATATAAATAAAATATTTTTTTTATAAAAAATAAATAAGGGGGTTGCCATCCGGGCCCCTTACAGGTGTAATGCCTGTACCCCCCTGATGGCGGCCCTGAAAACACCCATATCATTCAAGGCTCTAAAACACATAAAACAGCTTTTACGGACTGCCCACTTGGTAGATGGATGGCGAGCAACGCATGAGGGGATAAAAGACTATAGCTATTACTCCAAAATACACAATATGTACTCCCGTCTTGATCTTTTTCTGGTGGACCAGTTTTACCTAGAAAGGATCAGATCTTGTACGATAGAATCAATAACAATTTCAGACCATGCACCTGTTATTATGACCTTACATCCAGTATCATTAGGTCACGTGGAACGAGTTTGGAGGTTAAATGAGACTCTGTTAGATGACAGCCGCGTTGTGGAAGATATAACCATTAAAATCAAAACATATTTTGAAAGGAACATGCCTGGGGAAACTTCTGATCAGACTATTTGGGAGGCCCATAAGTCAGTGATCAGGGGGGAATTGATAGATTGGGGGGCAAGGAAAAAAAAAGAAAAACAAAAAGAAATAACAGACCTGCTGGAAGAAATAAATAAAGATAGAGATAAAACATAAATCCTCCATGGACCCAGCAGACACTAAGAGGCTGGAAGATGCGCAAAGTAAACTGACACAATGTCTAGACCAGAAAACCAGAAATAAATATAGATACTATTCACACCGGTTCTATGAACAGGGAAATAAATGTTTTAGCTAGACAACTTAAAAAACAACAAGATTCCAGACATGTTCATAATTTAACTATACAAAACAAAAAAATAGTAGAAACACAGGCAATTGCGGCTGAATTCCATAAATTCTATCAGAATTTATATAATATTCAACAGGAATCAGCAAATACCACGAATGAATACAGAGTGGGGGAGATTAGGGAATATATTGCGGACTCAGAGTTACCTTCACTGCCATCAGAAGCTACGGAGATGATAAACAGGCCGATTACAGTGGAAGAAGTGAATGTAGTAATAGCAAATTTAACAATGGGAAAAAGCCCAGGGCCAGATGGCTTTACGAATTTATATTATAAAAAAATTTCTGAAAACCTGGGCGCTCCAATATGTGATTACTTCAATTCGATTAACATTCTGAATCCACTTCCTCCAGAAGCACTATTGGCACACAAAACCAAAACCAGGAAAAGACCCCCAACATTGTGCCAATTATAGACCAATCTCTTTGTTAAACTCTGATACAAAGTTATTGTCAAAAATCTTGGCACTTAGACTACAAGATCATTTAGTGAAGCTAGTTCATCCTGACCAAACAGGCTTTATGAAGGGCCGTGAAGCTAGAGACAACACCATAAGAGCATTAAATGTCCTCCATTGGATGCAATACGGTCCGGACAGAGCCCCCAGAATAATATTATCTATGGATGCCGAAAAAGCTTTCGACCGGGTTAGCTGGATGTTTATGACTGAGGTTTTGAGGTGGATGAAAGTGGGAGAGCGTGTGATGGGTTGGGTGCTGGCGTTGTATGCGTCCCCGAGAGCAAGAGTAAAGGTGAATGGCACCTTGTCAGACCATTTCCAAATATACAATGGTACGAGACAAGGGTGTCCCTTGTCTCCCTTATTATTTGCAATGATATTGGAACCCTTTCTCTGCAAAATAAGAAAAAATAACGGAATACAGGGGACGTGTATTGGGCCGGATGAACATAAGGTCTCGGCATATGCCGATGACCTGTTGTTCTATCTATCCACACCACAGACTTCAGTCCCTGCTCTGATGGAAGAAGTATCTAGGTTTGGGGCCCTATCCAATTTTAAAATTAATTTGGAGAAGTCTATATTATTTCCTAGCCATGTACCTTTAAGTATGGAGAACTCTCTACAAGAAGCATATCGCTTCGTATGGAATAAAAAATCACTAGTTTACTTAGGGACGCATATAACGCCTGACCCTAAACTTCTATATGACCTGAATTATGGTACCTTAATGCAAGGGGTAAGAGAGGATCTTCAGAAATGGAAGGGGCAGTTTTTAACTTGGTTTGGAAGGGTGAATGCAATAAAAATGAACATATTACCTCAAATAATTTATGTCTTACATACAGTGCCAATTCCCCTCCCACAGAGTTTTTTTTAAGGGCATACGGAAGGCTTTCGTTTCCTTTGTGTGGAATGATAAACGACCTAGATTAGCCTATGAAATTTTGTGTAGAGAAAAGTCAGAGGGTGGAGTGGGGCTGCCAGATGTAACATCATATTATAGGGCAATGGCACTAGTACGTATACTAAATTGGAATCACGATCACTCAACTAAAACATGGGTAAAATTAGAGCAAACAATGGCAGGAAGGAACCTAGCAAGAGCTCCTTGGATACCGAAGACAGAAAGAGGGCTCTCAAAATGGATGTCACCATTAACTAATAATACACTAAGGATATGGGATAAAATAAATAAATCAGGAGATTATGCCCCTGGGATATCCCCCTTGGCTCCTCTGGAGGGATTCCCGTGGTTCCCCCCAGGTGAGGAAGTAGGATCAATGAAGGCCTGGGGGAGAGACGGGGATACCACATGCGGCAAATTCGCCCCATTCGGAACCCTGATCTCCTTATCTGAATTGAGACAGAGCTTGGGAACAGTCCCAATGGTGGAGTGGAGGTATCACCAATTAGGGTGCTTCTTTCAAAAGTGGAAAACCAAGATAAGGCCTCTTAACTCGCTTACTATATTTGAAACCAGATGTGTAAAGATTAGGGGGGGCAAACACTTACTGTCTCAAATGTATAGATTAATCCTAGGGACACGGAGAAAAACAACACCATACTACATTAGAGACTGGGAAGGAGAGCTAAATCACAGGTTTACCACGCAACAAATTAAAAAACTTATTGATTCCACACACCATACATCTGTAAGCTCACAGATTCAAGAGATGTCTTATAAATTTCTATCTAGGTGGTATAGAACCCCAGTAAGATTGGCACAGATGTATAGGCTTGCGGACAAAAGGTGTTGGAGGGGATGTGGACAGGAGGGCACCCTACTCCACCTGTGGTGGTCATGCCCAAAGATTAGAGGATTTTGGCAAGAGATTGCCCCTTGGGTTGGAAGGCTATCTCGCGAGGAAATAGAACTAACACCTTTAAACTTCCTATTCCACGGGTCAGTGAGGTCCATGGGATCATATAAGGAGAGTATTACGCCTCATTTATTAAATGCAGCAAAATTATTAATACCTAGATTATGGAAACAGGATAAAAGGCCAACTATTCTTGAATGGAAGAGAGAAGTGAATTTAATTATGGAGGCAGAAAGATGGATTTCTAGGGTTAAAGATAGAAAGGAAAAGTTTAGAGAAATATGGTCAGAATGGGAAAAACTATTGTTAGAGATTGAATAATTTAAGGAGCTGTAGGAAAATGTAAGTGGATAGCCTGTGGGGGGGGGGGGGGGGGGAGACTAATTTGTTTGTCCTTTTTCTTTTTTTTTCTTTTTTCATCATTTTATTGTTTTTATTTTTTTAGCTCTCAATAAGAATTCCCGTGCTGCACTGGGGGGGCACAGCGGGTGGGACGGGGATATATTACATAATAAGGGGGGGGCGGCGGGATACAGATAAGGATGTTTATTGTACAATGGTGTGATATAATGTAACATATTGTTAAATGGAAATGTTGAAAAATTAATAAAAATTTTGATAATAAAAAAAAACTGCTCCATAGGAATTCATTATAACCGATTACATTTTCTGAAAAAATCACTAAACGTAAATTGCTTTTTCACAAAAACTATAAAAGATATCAATCTGAAAAGTCATAGCCGGATAGCTGAATATTTTGTGACCTTTTTAAAGTTTGTTTGGTGTCTGTAAGTGAAAGTATGAAGGAGCTGAACCTTTTGGCAGCGCGTGTGATTTGAAGCGGTAAAAAGGATGTTCTCATTGACTTCAATGTTAAAAAAAAGTGTCTAAAAGCTTAATATTTTAAAAAGTATAAATAGTACAAAAAAACTTGAAGAAGTCCCATCGTTAGCTGAACGAGACGAACATTTTAATAGTTGAATGGTCTCAATAGCAGAAAGTATGCAGAAGTTACGCAGAGCCAAAAAACGTACGGAATAAAATTAAAATTAAAATTAAGAACTAGAAAATGCATTCCCTGAGGAAAATGCGAGTGGGAATGCTGAATTGCTGAGCACGCACCAAAGCCATTCACCATAACCACTACACTATCTTTAGGACACACAACTCCTTTCTCTATCTGCAAAGTAGAGAGTATCCTGACTTCCTGGTCGCCCCTCCCCCCTCAAGAGGTTTCCCCCCCCCCCCCCAGGTCAGTGAGGAGGAATATTGCACTGAGGTGAGGAAAGCTATTTATGGAAAGAAATACCATTACAAACGCCTTTTATTCACAGACCAAATACATGAATTACGCCTTCAAACAAACCTTAATAAATCCACAACCGTACTTGCGATCGATACAGCGACTTCACCGTTTGAAAGACACGGCCCTTGTGAACGCATCGATATGAAATTGATGTTGATAAACTTAAAATTGTGGCCATGTCAGCGATTTAGAAAAGAGCATCTTTGTGTGTTTTGCAGAAACATTTTTTAGATTTTTTAACATGACGGTCAATGGGAGGGAGTTTGAGGCGCTTGTCCTTTAGAAGCTCCTGGAACTAAAAGTCAAATGCCTATCGCAAAACTGATCACATTGCCTGAAACCAGACAACAATACCTACGTTTTGATATATAAATTGTGTATGACAAGTAGATCTTGTGGGCGTGAGAGCAACTTGTTTCCCCTTTTTTTAAAGATCATTTTTTTTTCAATGATCTGCACTCTAAAGATCACATGACACACTCTAAAACTGTTGCATAGGATTACATTATAACCGATAAAATTTTCTGAAAAGATCACTAAACGTAAATTGCATTTTCACAAAACCTGTAAAAGATATCAATCTAAAAAGTCATGTTTGGATAGCTGAATATTTTGTGACCACTTTAAAGTTTGTTTGGTGTCTGTAAGTGAAAGTATGAAGGAGCTGAAACTTTTGGCAGAACGTGTGTTTTGAAGCAGAAAAAAGGATGTTCTCATTGACTTCAATGTTAAAAAAAGTGTCTAAAAGCTTAATATTTTAAAAAGTATAAATAGTACAAAAAAACTTGAAGAAGTCCCATCGTTAGCTGAACAAGATGAACATTTTAAAAGTTGAATGGTCTCAATAGCTGAAAGTATGCAGAAGTTACGCAGAGCCAAAAAACGTACGGAATAAAGGATAAAATTAAAAATAATAAAAAACGAATATCAATACTGGGAATGCTTATTAAGCATTCCCACTAATTAAGAAGAATAATAAAAAACGAATATCAATACTGGGAATGCTTATTAAAGCATTCCCACTAATAATAAAAAACGAATATCAATACTGGGAATGCTTATTAAAGCATTCCCACTAACTAGACTAGAAAATGCATTTCCTGAGGAAAATGCACGTGGGATTGCTGAATAGCTGCATTGCTGAGCCCGCGACAAAGCCATTCACCATAACCACTACACTATCTTTAGGACATACAAGCAGTGTTCCTTCAGTACTTATAAAGCCTAATATCACACAGCTCCTTTCTCTATCTACAATATAGAGAGTGTCTTGACTTGCCTGGTCGCCCCTCCCCCCTCAAGAGGCTTTCTCCACATGAGGTGGGGAGGAGGACTGCACGGAGGTAAAAGAAAGCTATTTAGGGAATCAAAATACCATTAGAAACTCTTGAATCCACACACAAAATCAGTTATTGAAGCCTTCAAACAAAACGTAATAAATCCACAACCGTACATGCGATCGATACAGCGACTTCACCGTTTGAAACACAAGGCTTTTGTGAACTAATCGGTATAACATTTATGTTGATAAACTTAATAATGTGGGCATGTCAGCGATTTAAAAAAGAGTGTCTTTGTGTGTTTTGCTGGGAATTTTTTTAGACGTTTTAACATGAGAGTCAATGACAGAAAATTTGGTACTTTTGTCCTTTAGAAGCTCCACGAACTAAAAAAAAAACGTGTATCACAAAACTGATCACATTGCCTGAAACTAGACAAAAATACCTACGTTTTGATATATAAATTGTGTATGACAAGTAGATCTTGTGGGCGTGAGAGCAATTTGTTTCCCCTTTTTTTAAAGATAATTTTTTTTCAATGATCTCCACTCTAAAGGTCACATGACACACTCTAAAACTGTTCCATAGGATTACATTATAATCGATAAAATTTTCAGAAAAAATCACTAAACATAAATTGCGTTTTCACAAAAACCGTAAAAGATATCAATCTAAAAAGGATGTTCTCATTGACTTCAATGTTAAAAAAAGTGTCTAAAAGCTTAATATTTTAAAAAGTATAAATAGTACAAAAAAACTTGAAGAAGTCCCATCGTTAGCTGAATGAGATGCACATTTTAAAAGTTGAATGGTCTCAATAGCTGAAAGTATGCAGAAGTTACGCAGAGCCAAAAAACGTACGGAATAAAATTAAGAATAACTAGACAATGCATTTCCTGAGGAAAATGCGCGTGGGAATGCTGAATAGCTGAATTGCTGAGCCTGCGCCAAAACCATTCACCATAACCACTACACTATCTTTAGGACACACAGCTCCTTTCTCTATCTGCAAAGTAGAGAGTATCCTGAATTCCTGGTCGCCCCTCCCCCCTCAAGAGGTTTCCCTCCCCCCCAGGTCAGTGAGGAGGAATATTGCACTGAGGTAGAAAGCTATTTATGGAAAGAAATAGCATTGCAAACGCTTTTAATTCACAGACCAAATACATGAATTAAGCCTTCAAACAAAACTTAATAAATCCACAACCGTACATGCGATCGATACAGCGACTACACCGTTTGAAACACAAGCCTTTTGTGAACGCATCAATATGAAATTTATGTTGATAAACTTAAAAATGTGGGCATGTCAGTGATTTAAAAAAGAGTGTCTTTGTGTGTTTTGCTGGGATTTTTTTTAGACGTTTTAACATGAGAGTCAATGACAGAAAATGTGGTACTCTTGTCCTTTAGAAGCTCCACAAACTAAAAATAAAATGCGTATCACAAAACTGATCACATTGCCTGAAACCAGACAAAAATACCTATGTTTTGATATATAAATTGTGTATGACAAGTAGATCTTGTGGGCGTGAGAGCAATTTGTTTCCCCTTTTTTTAAAGATAATTTTTTTTCAATGATCTCCACTCTAAAGGTCACATGACACACTCTAAAACTGTTCCATAGGCTTACATTATAACCGATAACATTTTCGGAAAAAATCACTAAACGTAAAAAGGAAAATTTATATGAAATACTTACCGTAATTTTCCTTTCCTGATGGACTCCATGGCAGCCTACGTGTGGGTTAATCCCGCCTCTCATACCTCATAGGACCCTACTCCCATAAAGCTTTGCTTCTCCCAATAGACTGTGTTCCGTAATATAGCCTACTCCAGCAAAGGGGAGGGAACTCCGGCTGCCATGGAGTCCATCAGGAAAGGAAAATTACGGTAAGTATTTCATATAAATTTTCCTTTTTCCTGACAGACTCCATGGCAGCCTACGTGTGGGAAATGACTAGCCAAACACACCCGGGTGGGCAATTGCTGGTTAACAAAAAGGTTTAATTGACATTGTCAACAGATAAAACATGCAAACCAAAATTAACCGACGATAAAGAAGCCGCTTCTACGCAATAGTGCGTCACAAAAGTATTTAAAGACGACCAGGAAGCTGCTTTGCAGATGACTTCTGGAGAAACATGTCAGGCAGCCGCCCATGATGTTGAGATGCTCCGAGTGGAGTGAGCAGTTACCGCTTCAGGAGGAGCCAACCCTTTTGCCTTATAAGCCCTGTGAATTGCTTGGACGATCCATGTTGAAATGGTTCTAGAAGAAGCCCGCATCCCTTTGTTCTTCCAATGAAAAGAAACAAACAAATGATCCGTTTTGCGGAAGGGTGCTGTAGCTTCCAAATATTGTTTTAGGACTTTCCCAACATCCAGAGGATGAACAATAGAGTCTTCAGAGGAACGAAAAGTGGGGAGGACAATTTCTTGGTTTTCGTGAAAAACTGATGTTACCTTGGGCTTGGACCCCAGCATCGGGACCAACACAACACGGTCTGGAAAGAAAGTGAGAAATGGTTCTTTGAATCCTAGGGAACCAATTTCAGAGACTCGTTTGGCAGATGTTATGGCAACAAGAAAGACAACCTTGAGGGAAAGATCTTTAATAGATAGATGAACCAGATTTTGTTCTTCTGAGAAAAAGTCCAAAACCAATGGGAGATCCCATTTGGAGAACCTTGGTCTTCTTAGAGATCTCAGCCTCATAGCTCCTTTGAAGAACTGTCTGACAAGGACGTGTTTAGCCCAGGATATTCCTGTGAAGGCAGATATCGCTGACACTTGAACCCTCAGGGAACTGACTGACAATGGTAGATCTAGCCCTGTCTGGAGAAAACCCAAAACATCTTGAACTCTGGGATCCTTAGGTGAACCGTTCATGGAGGAGGTGTAAACCGAAAATTTAGACCATATTCTTTGATAGATCCTGTTGGTACTTGGTCTCCTAGCACTTAGTAAGGTAGATAATGCTTGACTTGGACAACCTAGTTCTTCCAACCTTTCCCTCTCAAGAACCAGACCATTAGATGTAGATGGTTCGGGCAAGGGTGAGGGGTTGCTCCCTGCAACAGGAGATCTGGTCTGATCGGGAGTGGAACTGGATCCCGGAAGCTCAGCTGGCATAACAATGGAAACCAGGGCCTGTTGGGCCAGTAAGGAATTATTGCCACTACCTCGACTTCCTCCCACCTGAGTCTCGATAGGAACCGGAGAACGACCGGGACTGGAGGAAAGGCATAGGCTCTGTGGAACATCCACTGGTCTGTTAGGGCATCCACCCCGAACGCCTGGGGACAGCGACTTCTCGTAAAGAATTTCTCCAGTTTGAAGTTGCATGGGGATGCAAACAGGTCTACTTCCGGCACAAACCCTAGTGATAGGATCCAGCTGAACACTTCGCTGTGGAGAGACCACTCGTTGTTGTTGAGTGTCGTCCTCGATAGGAAATCTGCTTGTAGATTCTGATCCCCGGGGAGAAAAACTGCTGTCAGATCTGTCAGATATGTCTGAGCCCAGGACATGATCGGCTCTATCTCCTTCAGTAGAGAAAGACTGCGAGTGCCTCCCTGTCTCTTTATGTATGACACCGCTGTCGTATTGTCCATCCTTAGGAGGACTGACGACCCCTTGGTTAGATGAGAAAAGGCTTGAAGGGCACAGAAGGCTGCACGGAGTTCCAGGACATTGGATACCACCTTCCGAGGTGACCAGTCCCACTTCCCTTGAGCTACTTCCTTTAGGCAAAGAGCACCCCAGCCTTTGCTGCTGGCGTCGGATGTAATTGTGACCCAAGAGACAGTGGCTATTGAAAGACAGTTGAGGAGATTCTCTCGTAGAAGCCACCAGAATAGACTTTCCCGCATTGACCAGGTTATCCGAACCAAATGATCTCGGGAGCTTGGATCCCATTGTTGAAGAAAACCCTTCTGGAAGGGACGCATTCTCCACTGTGCCCACCTCACCATGGGAATTGTGGACACCATGGTGCCTATTATCTTGAGGCAAAGTGAGGCTTTGAGAAAAGGAGAGTCCAGTGCTAGACGAATCCTGTCCCGAACTATTGGGATTTTTTCCAAGGGTAAGGAAATGGTGCTCTGGACCGTGTCAAATTGGGCACCGAGGAAAACAAGAGACTGTGGGATCTAGATGACTTTTCTCTTTGTTCAGAAGCCAACCAAACTCGGTTAGAGTAAGGATGACTTGGGCCCGATGTGTCAGTAGTTGTTCACTTTCTGTGAAAGTAACAGCAGGTCGTCCAAATAATGGTGAAGACGAATGCCTTTTGTCCTGATCAAGGCCACGACGGCCAGTAAGAGCTTTGAAAACACTCGAGGCGATGTTGTAAGCCCGAACGGGAGACAAGTAAATTGGAGATGAGTACTGCCCACTGCAAAGCGAAGGTACTTCTGAAACTCTACCGCTACTGGGACATGAAAGTAGGCATCTTTCAAGTCGATAGATATCAACCAATCGCCCGGTAGAATCGTCTGGCGTATTGTGAGTAAGGACTCCATCTTGAACTTCTCTTTTTTGATGAAGGTGTTCAGGTGTGTCAGGTCTATCACTGGCCTCCAGGAGCCAGTCTTCTTTAGGACCATAAACAGAGGTGAGTACATTCCTTGAAATTTTTCTGCCGTTGGAACGTGTATGGCGGCGCCCTGGGCCAAAAGAGTGTTTGTGTATGTTAGAAGAATTTGTTTTTTCTCTTCTGAGCAGGGTAGATTTGTGGGAACAAACTGGAGTATAGGTGGACTGACAAATGTACAGGAGTGTCCCGTGGATACTGTCTTGATTGTCCAAAAGTCTTTGATTGAGGCTGCCCAGACATGGCGGAATTGCAGAAGTCGAGCTCCAACTTGATCCGTCTGAGCCGACCCTATATCAAAAGGACTTAGGGGTGTCACGGTTACCAGAAGATGCCCCTTTTGCGGACTTCTGACCAGAAGGCTGGTTTCTTCTCCAGTTCTTCCTGAACTCTCTACCAGGTTTGTACCGACGAGCCTCCCTTGAGCGATCCTGGTCTTGTCTGGGAAAAAACTTTCTTTGATTGAAGGGACGGCGATCCTGGGGAAGGAACCCCGACTTACCCCCTGTGGCACGGGTGATAGCACTATCAAGTTTGTTCCCAAACAGGGAGGACCCCTGAAAGGGAATCCGACACCATGCCTGCTTGAAGGCTGGATCGGCTACCCAAGGACGAAGCCATAGGGCACGTTTAGCTGTGACAGAAGAGAGCATGACCCGTGCCACTAAACGGATAATATCCAGGGAGGCCTCACCCAGAAAGGCAGTCGCCATTCTGAGTTCATGGAGTGGTAGATCTCTGAACACATGATCGGATAGATTTGACAGGGTAGAATCCACTTCATCCGTCCAAGCTTCCATTGCTTTAGATAGGGCTGCGAGGGCCAGAGCTGGTTTGCAGGCCATACCTGCTGTAATGTATATGCGTTTGAGATCTGTATCAATCTTCCTATCCAAACCGTCTTTAAATGAAACAGTGTCTTCCAGGGGTAGAGTAACATGTTTCACTAACCTCATTAATGCAGCGTCAACCAAAGGAGCAGATTCTAAATGTTTAACATCTTCAGATTTAAATGGATACATTTTTGCGACTTTAGAGAGCAATGAATTTTTCCTTTCCATGGCTGTCCACTCATCAGTAATCATTTCTCCAAGTTCCCCTAGGAGAGGAAAACTGGGACGCTCCTTTTTGAGGTGCTTGAAATATTTTCTCTGTTTGGAAGGCGCTTCAACTGGATCCTCCCACTTTAATGCGGCTTTAACGGCTTTAACTAGATTTGGAACAAGAGAGAAATCAAATCCTGCAGAATTGACAATACTTTCTACTTCACTAGCAGAAGACAGACTTGGTGAATGATTACGCTGAGAAGGACCCGGTAATTCAGAATTATCCTGAATATGGATTGGAGCTGGAACAATTGGAGAAGGAATGCTACAATTGGGATCAGGTTTGTTCAGAGACTCCTGAACCACCTTTCTGACCAGAGCCTCCACCTGTTGATCATCATTTCCTCTTTCACCAGCAGCACGAGCATAACAGGGATCACAGAAGGATTTGCCTTCTGGAACTTGAGCTCTGCACCCCCAGCAGAATCTCCTATCAGAATGGCTGGAATGACGGTGGGAATGACGGTCAGATGTGGTTTTAGATTTTTCACTGTGAGGTCTAGAAGGTGATCTTGGATGTCTAGAGCTTGATCTGGAGTGACGATGTTGCGATCTAGAAACAACAGTTTCTTCATGTACTGAGGGCTGTAGATCAGACCTAGAAGGGCTGATGGTAGGGAAATAAATTAAAAATTGCACCTAAAACCCAACAGACAGGTAGAGGAAATAAAAATTCCATCCTACCTGCGGCGTACGGGTTGGCCACTGGGGGGCGGTGACACATCCATAATAGGCAGGGACACACACTTTAATTGATGCATATAGAGAAGACATGACCATAAGGGTGAGGCATTCAAAGAAGGCAACAATATGGATATAAAACAGAGTGCCATAAGGCACCTACCTTAAACGACAAGCGATGCGCCTGGAAGCAGAAACAGCATGCGTCAGGAGATCCCAACAACATGCTGAGACTAAAAGCTGCCGCTTCCTGATGATGTCACCGCGCCCGCCGTGTACTCTGTGCGCCTGCGCAGTGTCCGGCGTGACTGCAAGTACCTCGCGCGCATGCGCGAACAGCGGTACTAGCCGTAACTGCGCATGCGCGAACCGGAGGGGGCTCGCACACGCGCAGTAGACTCAGGAGAGAGAGGCTGGAACGCAGGTGCGCTCCAGCCGCCATAACCAGGAAGGGCACTAGCGCAGACAAACAACACACATAAACAGGCTGCCAATAACAATGCAGATAATACGATACCAAAAACGATCCGGCCAGTCTGGGAACCATGAGGCTCAGAGATGCACCATCTGGGATACCGTCTGTGGGGGAAGGCCTCCTGCTAATAGCTGGGACGTTTGGCCACAATACTGCTTGCCTGCCAATGGCTGGTTCAAAAAGCTTTACAAGGCATTGGAGTTTTGAATACTGCCTCTATCCACCCGGCTAATAGCTGGGACTTGTTGGACTCCAGAAACTGAGATCTCCCATGAGTGCAACGACCAGGACTGGAACTTCGAGAAATCTTCAAATTTAAAAAGGTAAGACTACCTAGGTCCTAGGAGGAGGACAAAAAAGGAACACAGTCTATTGGGAGAAGCAAAGCTTTATGGGAGTAGGGTCCTATGAGGTATGAGAGGCGGGATTAACCCACACGTAGGCTGCCATGGAGTCTGTCAGGAAATTATGTTTTCACAAAAACCGTAAAAGATATCAATCTGAAAAGTCATAGCCGGATAGCTGAATATTTTTTGACCGCTTTAAAGTTTGTTTGGTGTCTGTAAGTGAAAGTATGAAGGAGCTGAAACTTTTGGCAGCACGTGTGATTTCAAGCGGTAAAAAGGATGTTCTCATTGACTTCAATGTTAAAAAAAAGTGTCTAAAAGCTTAATATTTTAAAAAGTATAAATAGTACAAAAAAACTTGAAGAAGTCCCATCGTTGGCTGAACGAGATGAACATTTTAATAGTTGAATGGTCTCAATAGCTGAAAGTATGCAGAGCCAAAAAACGTACGGAATAAAGGAGAAAAATAATAAAACTAGACAATGCATTTCCTGAGGAAAATGCGATGCGTGGGAATGCTGAATTGCTGAGCCCGCGCCAAAGCCATTCACCATAACCACTACACTATCTTTAGGACACACAGCTCCTTTCTCTATCTGCAAAGTAGAGAGCGTCCTGACTTCCTGGTTGCCCCTCCCCTCAAGAGGTTTCCCCTTCCCCCCAGGTCAGTGAGGAGGAATATTGCACTGAGGTAGAAAGCTATTTATGGAAAGAAATTCCATTACAAACGCCTTTTATTCACAGACCAAATACATGAATTAAGCCTTCAAACAAAACTTAATAAATCCACAACCGTACATGCGATCGATACAGCGACTACATCGTTTGAAACACAAGGCTTTTGTGAACGCATCGATATGAAATTTATGTTGATAAACTTAAAAATGTGGCCATGTCAACGATTTAGAAAAGAGCGTCTTTGTGTGTTTTGCAGCTACATTTTTTAGATTTTTTAACATGAGAGTCAATGAGAGAAGATTTCAGGCTGTTGTCCTTTAGAAGCTCCAGGAACTAAAACTAAAATACATATCACAAAACTGATCACATTGCCTGAAACCAGACAACAATACCTACGTTTTGATATATAAATTGTGTATGACAAGTAGATCTTGTGGGCGTGAGAGCAATTTGTTTCCCCTTTTTTTAAAGATAATTTTTTTTGTGGATGATCTCCACTCTAAAGGTCACATGACACACTCTAAACCTGCTCCATAGGATTACATTATAACCGATAATATTTTCTGAAAATATCACTAAACGTAAATTGCGTTTCCACAAAAACCGTAAAAGATATCAATCTGAAAAGTCATAGCCGGATAGCTGAATATTTTGTGACCGCTTTAAAGTTTGTTTGGTGTCTGTAAGTGAAAGTATGAAGGAGCTGAAACTTTTGGCAGGACGTGTGATTTGGAGCGGGAAAAAGGATGTTCTCATTGACTTCAATGTTAAAAAAAAGTGTCTAAAAGCTTAATATTTTAAAAAGTATAAATAGTACAAAAAAACTTGAAGTCGTCCCATCGTTAGCTGAACGAGACGAACATTTTAATAGTTGAATGGTCTCAATAGCTGAAAGTATGCAGAAGTTACGCAGAGCCAAAAAACGTACGGAATAATAAAGAAGAAAAATAATAATAAAAAACGAATATCAATACTGGGAATGCTTATTAAAGCATTCCCACTAATTAAGAATAATAAAAAACGAATATCAATACTGGGAATGCTTATTAAAGCATTCCCACTAATAAATTTACGGATATCAATACTGGGAATGCTTATTAAGCATTCCCACTAAAAATAATAATAAAAAACGAATATCAATACTGGGAATGCTTATTAAAGCATTCCCACTAATAAAAAACGAATATCAATACTGGGAATGCTTATTAAAGCATTCCCACTAATAATAAATTTACGAATATCAATACTGGGAATGCTTATTAACCACTTAAGGACCAGCCCATGTACATATACGTCCACAATATGGCACGTACAGGCACATGGGCGTATGGGTACGTCCTCGCCTATTAGCGGGTGGGGGGTCCGATCGGGACCCCCCCCGCTACATGCGGCGGTCGGGTCCGCTCGGGGAGCGATCCGGGACCACGGCGCGGCTATTTGTTTATAGCCGCTCCGTCGCGATCGCTCCCCGGAGCTGAAGAACGAGGAGAGCCGTGTGTAAACACGGCTTCCCCGTCCTTCACTATGGCGGCGCATCGATCGCGTCATTCCCTTTATAGGGAAGACACGATCGATGACGTCATTCCTACAGCCACACCCCCAAACAGTTGTAAACACATACTAGGTGCACCCTAACTCCTACAGCGCCACCTGTGGTTAACTCCCAAACTGCAACTGTCATTTTCACAATAAAGAATGCAATTTAAATGCATTTTTTGCTGTGAAAATGACAATGGTCCCAAAAATGTGTCAAAATTGTCCGAAGTGTCCGCCATAATGTCGCAGTCACGAAAAAAATTGCTGATCGCCGCCATTAGTAGTAAAAAAAAAATAAAAAATAAAAATGCAATAAAACTATCCCCTATTTTGTAAACACTATAAATTTTGCGCGAACCAATCGATAAACGCTTATTGCGATTTTTTTTACTAAAAATAGGTAGAAGAATACGTATCGGCCTAAACTGAGGAAAAAAAATGTTTTTATATATGTTTTTGGGGGATATTTATTACAGCAAAAAGTAAAAAATATTGCTTTTTTTTCAAAATTGTCGCTCTATTTTTGTTTATAGCGCAAAAACTAAAAACCGCAGATGTGATCAAATACCACCAAAAGAAAGCTCTATTTGTGGGGAAAAAAGGACGCCAATTTTGTTTGGGAGCCACGTCGCACGACCGCGCAATTGTCTGTTAAAGCGACGCAGTCCCGAACTGTAAAAACACCTTGGGTCTTTAGGCTGCATATTGGTCCGGGGCTTAAGTGGTTAAAGCATTCCCACTAATAATAAAAAACAAATATCAATACTGGGAATGCTTATTAAAGCATTCCCACTAATAATAAATTTACGGATATCAATACTGGGAATGCTTATTAAAGCATTCCCACTAATAATAAAAAACGAATATCAATACTTTGAATGCTTATTAAAGCATTCCCACTAATAAAGGATAAGAATAAAAAAAATAATAAAAAACAAATATCAATTCTGGGAATGCTTATTAAAGCATTCCCACTAATAAAGGATAAAAATAAAAAACGAATATCAATACTGGGAATGCTTATTAACCACTTAAGCCCCGGACCAATATGCTGCCTAAAGACCCAAGGGGTTTTTACAGTTAGGGACTGCGTCGCTTTAACAGACAATTGCGCGGTCGTGCGACGTGGCTCCCAAACAAAATTGGCGTCCTTTTTCCCCCCACAAATAGAGCTTTCTTTTGGTGGTATTTGATCACCTCTGCGGTTTTTATTTTTTGCGCTATAAAAAAAATGTTTCCCTCAGTTTAGGCCGATACGTATTCTACCTATTTTTGGTAAAAAAAAATCACAATAATCGTTTATCGGTTGGTTTGCGCAAAATTTATAGCGTTTACAAAATAGGGGATAGTTTTATTGCATTTTTATTTTTTTTTATTTTTTTACTACTAATGGCGGCGATCAGCGATTTTTCTCGTGACTGCGACATTATGGTGGACACTTCGGACAATTTTGACACATTTTTGGGACCATTGTCATTTTCACAGCAAAAAATGCATTTAAATTGCATTCTTTATTGTGAAAATGACAGTTGCAGTTTGGGAGTTAAACACAGGGGGCGCTGTAACATTTAGTGTTCACTTAGTGTGTGTTTACTACTGTAGGGGGGTGTGGCTGTAGGACTGACATCATCGATCGAGTCTCCCTAATAAAAGGGATCACTCGATCGATGCGCCGCCATAGTGAAGCACGGGGAAGCCGTGTTTACACACGGCTCTCCCCGTTCTTCAGCTCCGGGGAGCGATCGCAATGGAGCGGCTATAAACGAATAGCCGCGCCATCGTCCCGGATCGCTCACCGAGGCTTACCGACCGCCGCATGTAGCGGGGGGGTCCCGATCGGGTACGTACATGTGCCTGTCTGTGCCATTCTGCTGACGTATATCTACATATATCTATCTACGAGGTCGGCAAGTGGTTAAGCATTCCCACTAATAACTAGAAAATGCATTTCCTGAGGAAAATGCGCGTGGGAATGCTGAATAGCTGAATTGCTGAGCCGGGCACCAAAGCCATTCACCATAACCACTACACTATCTTTAGGACACACAGCTCCTTTCTCTATCTGCAAAGTAGAGAGTGTCCTTACTTCCTGCCCACCCCTCCCCCCTCAAGAGGTTTCCCCCTCCCAGGTCAGTGAGGAGGAATATTGCACTGAGGTAAAGGAAGCTATTTAGGGAATCAAAATACCATTAGAAATGCTTTTAATTCACATACCAAATACGTGAAATACGCCTTCAAACAAACCTTAATAAATCCATAACCGTACATGCGATCGATACAGCGACTTCACCGTTTGAAAGACACGGCCCTTGTGAACGCATTTATGTTGATAAACTTAAAAATGTGGCCATGTCAGCGATTTAGAAAAGAGCGTCTTTGCGTGTTTTGCATACATTTTTTTAGATTTTTTAACATGACGGTCAATGGGAGGGATTTTGGTGCTCTTGTCCTTTAGAAGCTCCTGGAACTAAAAGTCAAATGCCTATCACAAAACTGATCACATTGCCTGAAACCAGACAAAAATACCTACGTTTTGATATATAAATTGTGTATGACAAGTAGATCTTGTGGGCGTGAGAGCAATTTGTTTCCCCTTTTTTTAAAGATAATTTTTTTTTAAATGATCTCCACTGTAAAGGTCACATGACACACTGTAAACCTGCTCCATAGGAATTCATTATAACCGATTAAATTTTCTGAAAAAATCACTAAACGTAAATTGCGTTTTCACAAAAACCGTAAAAGATATCAATCTGAAAAGTCATAGCCGGATAGCTGAATATTTTGTGACCGCTTTAAAGTTTGTTTGGTGTCTGTAAGTGAAAGTATGAAGGAGCTAAAAACTTTTCGCAGCATGTGTGATTTGAAGCGGTAAAAAGCATGTTCTCATTGACTTCAATGTTAAAAAAAAGTGTCTAAAAGCTTAATATTTTAAAAAGTATAAATAGTACAAGAAAACTTGAAGAAATCCCATCGTTAGCTGAACGAGACGAACATTTTAATAGTTGAATGGTCTCAATAGCTGAAAGTATGCCGAAGTTATGCAGAGCCAAAAAACGTACGGAATAAAATTAAGAATAACTAGACAATGCATTTCCTGAGGAAAATGCGAGTGGGAATGCTGAATAGCTGAATTGCTGAGCCCGCACAAAAGCCATTCACCATAACCACTACACTATCTTTAGGACATACAAGCAGTGTTCCTTCAGTACTTATAAAGCCTAATATCACACAGCTCCTTTCTCTATCTGCAATATAGAGAGTGTCCTGACTTGACTGGTCGCCCCTCCCCCCTCAAGAGGCTTTCTCCACATGAGGTGGGGGAGGAGGACTGCACTGAGGTAAAGAAAGCTATTTAGGGAATCAAAATACCATTAGAAACGCTTTCATCCACACACAAAATCAGTTATCGAAGCCTTCAAACAAAACGTAATAAATCCACAACCGTACATGCGATCGATACAGCGACTTCACCGTTTGAAAGACACGGCCCTTGTGAACGCATCGATATGAAATTTATGTTGATAAACTTAAAAATGTGGCCATGCCAGCGATTTAGAAAAGAGCGTCTTTGTGTGTTTTGCAGAAACATTTCTTAGACTTTTTAACATGACTCTTGTCCTTTAGAAGCTCCTGGAACTAAAACTAAAATACGTATCACAAAACTGATCACATTGCCTGAAACCAGACAAGCATACCTACGTTTTGATATATAAATTGTGTATGACAAGTAGATCTTGTGGGCGTGAGAGCAATTTGTTCCCCCTTTTTTTAAAGATAATATTTTTTGTGGATGATCTGCACTCTAAAGGTCACATGACACACTAAATCCTCTCCATATGGATTACATTATAACCGATTCCATTTTCTGAAAATCGCTAAACGTAAATTGCGTTTTCACAAAAAACGTAAAAGATATCAATCTGAAAAGTCATGTTTGGATAGCTGAATATTTTGTGACCGCTTTAAAGTTTGTTTGGTGTCTGTAAGTGAAAGTATGAAGGAGCTGAAACTTTTGGCAGAACGTGTGTTTTGAAGCGGAAAAAGGCATGTTCTCATTGACTTCAATGTTAAAAAAAGTGTCTAAAAGCTTAATATTTTAAAAAGTATAAATAGTACACAAAAACTTGAAGAAGTCCCATCGTTAGCTGAATGAGACGAACATTTTAAAAGTTAAATGGTCTCAATAGCTGCAAAGTATGCAGAAGTTACGCAGAGCCAAAAAACGTACGGAATAAATAAAATTAAGAAGAAGAACTAGAAAATGCATTCCCTGAGGAAAATGCGAGTGGGAATGCTGAATAGCTGAGCCCCCACCAAAGCCATTCACCATAACCACTACACTATCTTTAGGACACACAGCTCCTTTCTCTATCTGCAAAGTAGAGAGTATCCTGACTTCCTGGTCGCCCCTCCCCCCTCAAGAGGTTTCCCCTCCCCCCAGGTCAGTGAGGAGGAATATTGCACTGAGGTAGAAAGCTATTTATGGAAAGAAATTCCATTACAAACGCCTTTTAATTCACAGACCAATACATTAATTAAGCCTCCAAACAAAACGTAATAAATCCACAACCGTACATGCGATCGATACAGCGACTTCACCGTTTGAAAGACACGGCCCTTGTGAACGCATCGATATGAAATTTATGTTGATAAACTTAAAATTGTGGCCATGCCAGCGATTTAGAAAAGAGCGTCTTTGTGTGTTTTGCAGGAAAATTTTTAAATTTTTAACATGGACGGTCAATGAGAGTGGTTTTGTCGCTCTTGTCCTTTAGAAGCTCCTGGAACTAAAACTAAAATACGTATCACAAAACTGATCACATTGCCTGAAACCAGACAAGCATACCTACGTTTTGATATATAAATTGTGTATGACAAGTAGATCTTGTGGGCGTGAGAGCAATTTGTTCGCCCTTTTTTTAAAGATAATTTTTGTTTTCAAAGATCTCCACTCTAAAGGTCACATGACACACTCTAAATCCCTTCCATAGGGTTACATTATAACCGATTACATTTTCTGAAAAAATCACTAAACGTAAATTGCGTTTTCACAAAAACCGTAAAAGATATCAATCTGAAAAGTCATGTTTGGATAGCTGAATATTTTGTGACCGCTTTAAAGTTTGTTTGGTGTCTGTAAGTGAAAGTATGAAGGAGCTGAAACTTTTGGCAGAACGTGTGTTTTGAAGCAGGAAAAAGGATGTTCTCATTGACTTCAATGTTAAAAAAAAGTGTCTAAAAGCTTAATATTTTAAAAAGTATAAATAGTACAAAAAAACTTGAAGAAGTCCCATCGTTAGCTGAACGAGATGAACATTTTAAAAGTTAAATGGTCTCAATAGCTGAAAGTATGCAGAAGTTACGCAGAGCCAAAAAACGTACGGAATAAAATTAAGAAGAAGAATAATAAAAAACGAATATCAATACTGGGAATGCTTATTAAAGCATTCCCACTAATAATAAAAAACGAATATCAATACTGGGAATGCTTATTAAAGCATTCCCACTAATTAAGAAGAAGAATAATAAAAAACGAATATCAATACTGGGAATGCTTATTAAAGCATTCCCACTAATAATAAAAAACGAATATCAATACTGGGAATGCTTATTAAAGCATTCCCACTAATAAACGGCCCTGTCCCTAGAAGCTCGCACTCAGAAGCGAATATGCATGTAAGTCCCCACATATGTAAACACTATTCAAACCACACATGTGAGGTATTGACACATGCGTTAAAGCGAGAGCAATAATTCTAGCCCTAGACCTTCTCTGTAACTCTGAACTGGTCACCTGTAAAAAAAAAAACAAGCATCGCCTATGGATATTTTTATGTCCCGAAGTTTGGTGCCATTCCAAGTCGGTATCTATTTACTCGGTGTAACATCATCTTTCACATTATCCATAAAAATTGGGCTAACTTTACTGTTTGGTTATTTTTAAATTCATGGACCGTGGGTTTTTTTTGGGCAAAAAAAAATGGCGTTAGAATAATTATTGCGCAAATGCCGTTGGAAATCAAATAAAAAATGTCCGCCACTTTATTCCCTAGGGTGTCTGCTAAAAAATTATATATAATGTTTGGGGGTCCTGAGTAATTTCCCAGGAACAAAATATAATTTTTACATGAAGGAGAGAAGTGCCAGAATAGGCGCGGTATGGAAGTGGTTAAAGTGAAATAATAAAAGTGAAATATTCCTTTAAATTTCATACAGGGGGGGAGGGGGGGGTACACGCATGTTTCCCGTGCTTAGAACTGTCCCTGTACAAGATGTCATTTCTGAAGTGAAAAAAAAGTAAGTTTAAAGTACTCATGGCTATAAAGAATACAGGCGTTGCTCATTAAAACTAAAAAAAAAAAAAAAAATTTATGGGGGTCCCTTCAGGTCTGGTGTGGATTTTAAGGGGAACTCCACCCCAAATTTTTAAAAAAATGGCGTGGAGTCCCCCTAAAAATCCACACCAGACCCTTATCCGAGCACGTTAACCTGGCCGGCCGCAGAAAAGAGGGGGGGACAGAGTGCGGCCCCCCCCTCTCCTGAACCGTACCAGGCCACATGCCCGCAACATGGGGAGGATGTCCCCATGTTGATGGGGACAAGGGCCTCATCCCCACAACCCTTGCCCGGTGGTTGTGGGGGTCTGCGGGCGGGGGGCTTATCAGAATCTGGAAGACCCCTTTAACAAAGGGGACCCCCAGATTCTGCCCCCCCCCTGTGTGAAATGGTAATGGGGTACATTGTACCCCTACCATTTTACAAAAAAAAAGTGACAAAAGTGTGAAAAATGACAGTAGCCGGTTTTTGACAATTCCTTTAATAAAATCTTCTTTCCGCGGTTCCTTCTTCTTCTTTCATTCGGGTTTCTTCCTCTGCTTCTTTCTTGGGTCTTCTCGTCCACATCTTGCCGTCTTGCCGTCTTCTCCCATCTACTGCTCTGTCCGTCGACCTTCTCGTCCCGCATCTTCTTCATCTTCTGGGCGCTGCGCTTGAAATTGTAGATCCCGCCGTGTTCCCGCTCCTGGGACCCGCCCCCCTCTGACGCCACAGGTTAACTCATCTGCAAGTCCGCGTGTGGCATATGTGCGTCAGAGGGGGCGGGGTCACATGAGTGTGACACGGCGGGAACTTCAATTGGAAGCGGCGGCGGCTTCTTCTCCGGACGGCGTGCTTGAAATCAAATTCCCCCGCCGTGTGACGCTCTGTGACCCCGCCCCCCTCTGACGCACATGACCTTCTAAGGAGTTTACTTGTGGCGTCAGAGGGGGGCGGGTCCCAGGAGCGGAACACGGCGGCCAATTCAAATTCAAGCGCTGGGTCCGGGGAAGAAAAAGATGTGGACGAGAAGGCTGGCGGACCGAGAAGAAGACAGGAGAAGACACAAGATGCGGACGAGGAGGCCGACGAAAGGAGAAGAAGATAGGAGAAGACTCCTGGCAGACGACAAGGCTGAAGGACGGACGGAGAAGATAGAAGAAGACGTCGGGCAAGATGTAGACGAGAAGACCCAAGAAAGAAGCAGCGGAAGAAACCCGAATGGAAGAAGAAAAGAAGATTTTAATAAAAGATTTGTCAAAAACCGGCTACTGTCATTTTTAACACTTTTGATATTTTTTTGGGGTGAAATGGTAGAGGTACAATGTACCCCATTACCAATTCACATAGGGGGAAGGCCAGGACCTGGGGGTCCCCTTTGTTAAAGGGGTCTTCCAGATTCTGATAAGCCCCCCGCCCGCAGACCCCCACAACCACCGGGCAAGGGTTGTGGGGATGAGGCCCTTGTCCCCATCAACATGGGGACATCCTCCCCATGTTGAGGGCATGTGGCCTGGTGCGGTTCAGGAGAGGGGGGCCACACTCTGTCCCCCCCTCTTTTCTGCGGCCGGCCAGGTCAACGTGCTCGGATAAGGGTCTGGTGTGGATTTTTAGGGGGACTCCACGCCATTTTTTTTTTAAATTTGGGGTGGAGTTCCCCTTAAAATCCACACCAGACCTGAAGGGCCTGGAATGGATATTTGCCGGGAACCGCACGTCTTTTTTTTTTTTTTTTTACGGCGGGGTTCCCCTTAATATCCATATCAGACCTGAAGGGCCTGGTAATTTAATTTGGGGGAACCCCTACACATTTTTTTTTTTGTTTTATGAATTAATCCTGTCAGAATTGTCAGAGCCGACAATTCAATATAGCCACGTGTGAATTTTAAATGGCTTTTTTTCCTTCTGAATGTCACTTTGTGCAGGGGCAGTTCTAAGTGCGGGAAAAATGCGCTATTTCACATGCTGACATTACACCCCCCCTAGGTACGAAATTTAAAGGAATATTTCACTTTTATTGTTTCACTTTAAGAATTATTCATTTCACTGCTCCCGAAAAAACGTCCGTTTTAAAAAATAAAAAAAAACATTGATACATGTTCCCTGGGGCAGGACTGAGGTCCCCAAACACTTTTTAGGACAAAACTTGCAGATTAGCCTTTAAAATGAACACTTTTGATTTCTCCCATAGACTTCTATAGGGAGTTTGGCGCGGCTTTACATATTACTTTCAATGTGCCGGCTGCTACGCTGGTTCATGCGCCTAATTAAGGCTTCACCCGGCGCACTAATTAAGTCATGAACCAGCGCAGCGCACAGAGCATAGTAAATCAGCCCCCTTGTGTGTTTCCCATAGCGTTGAGGGAGCCACATTTTCTATGTCATTCTCCTGAAAGAAAAGGCACATATCCCTTTCCAGATCATCGGCTATCTTGATATTATTTAGGAGAGATTCATCTATTTTCCATGTTTTCTGCTCCCGCAGGACTTCCCCCACATCTAGGGACATCACCACTGGGGCATGATCTGACAACGTTATAGATTTTATATCCACACTTCTCAACCCTTCCAATAACCGATGGTCTAGAATGATATGGTCAATTCTTGAGTATGACCTATGAACTGATGAAAAATATGTAAAGTCTTTCTCTCTTGGGTGTAAAATTCTCCAGGCTTCTACTAATTGCATTTGGTGAAGTTTATGTTTAATTGCCCTTAGATATTTTCCCTCTGACCTCAATGATACCGGTTGGGTATCCAGGGATGGTTCAAAGACAAAATTAAAATCTCCTGTAAGGATCACCTTGCCGTCTCTAAATCTTTCTAATTTGTTTAGGATTTTCTTCAAGTATACTGCCGATCTCACATTAGGGCAGTACACATTTGCTAATGTATATTTAAAATTAAACATAGAGGCCCAGATTCTCAAAGGCGTTACGACGGCGCAACACCATTAGCGCCGTCGTAACACCTCATCTGGCCCCGGGTATCTATGCGACTGATTCTCAGAATCAGTTGCGCATAGGTACCCATTAGATCTGACAAGCGTAAGGCTGTTACGCTGTCAGATCTTAAAAGTAATTTTTTTTCCCGCCGCTAGGTGTCGCATCGTCGCTTTTCCCCGTCGTCTATGCAAATGAGGTAAGTACGGCGATTCCCCAACATACGCGAGGTCGACGCAGCGAATTAACGTCGTTTGCGTAGCGTACCCGACGCGTAAGGTTGCCCCTGCTAATTAGCAGGCGCAACCAATGTTAACGATGGCCGTCGTTCCCGCGTCGATTTCAATAAAAATTACGTCGTTTGCGTAAGACGTCCGTGAATGGCGCTGGACGCCATTTACGTATACATCTAGGCAAATGACGTCGGGGCGACGTCATTTAGCGCAATGCACGTCGGGTAATTTACCTGACGGAGCATGCGCAGTACGCTCGGCGCGGGAGCGCGCCTAATTTAGAGTTGAAAATGTATTTATTGTTTTCGTATAAACAATACATAAAAATAGAAGAATAATACAAAAGGAAACAATAATCAATGGCACATAAAAGTGACGATTGTGATCGAACATGTAATTTGAGTCAGCCCAATGGCTATCGCCCACAGCTTAACTCCTGATGTCCTATAGGGAGTAATGAGCGTCAACAGTCGTCTTTAGGAGCAGAGAACGACTCCCATCAGGCGGGTGTCATTGTTTCCGATCAGATAGCATATGAGAAATTCAAAGAAAAAAAAAAAGAAAAAGAAAGAAAGAAAAGAAAAAAAAAAAAAAAAAAAAAAAAGAAAGAGAGGAAACGAACGACCTAAAGGAGGTCATGGGAAGGGAAAAGGAGAAAAGGAAAGAAGGAAGAGCAGAAGAGAGCAGGCAACAGTAGGGGTAGGGTACGAGGGCTGCTGTGAAAACATTTGCTGGGTAGAGTCACAGGAGGGCAATGGGGAGGGACATCCGGAGGTATATGCCTCGATCAGCCCAGAAGTAGGGTCATAGGTCAGGGCGGTCGTGTTGGGGGTGGTAGCATGTTAATGAGAGTATCAGAGGCGGAGAAGTGGAGCCAAGTCGACCACAGCATCTTGAATTTTTCAAATGAGTCATTGTCAAGGGCCAGCATCTCCTCCATTCTCATGGTATCGTTCATGATTGAAACCCACCGTGACAAGGGGGGAGTGACAGTCGTTTTCCAAAATGAAGGAATGAGCTGTCTCGCTGAGGACATAAAGAAACGGAGAAGACTTTTCTTTTGAGACGAGACCGACCCAGGGAGAATGGAAAGGAGGGCGATCTTGGGGGAGGGTGTCAATGTGTCATCATAAATTTTATTATAACAAGTAAATACCTGAGTCCAGAAGGGGCGGATCCTCTCGCATTCCCACCAGATATGGAGATAGGTCCCTGTAGCAGAGGTGCATCGCCAACATGTGGCTGGAGTAGACGGGAACAATTTGTGTAACGTGAGGGGGTCCCTGTACCACCGTGACAAAACCTTATAGTTCTTTTCCTGGGAGTAGCAGGATATTGTTGATTTGTGAGTAAACAGAAACGAGGTCTGCCAGTCCGATCGGGATATGTCTTCTTTCAAATCTGCAGACCACTTCCCCGTGTAAGGAGGCAAATCACTATGTAGTAGAGCTTGAAGGAGACAGTATATGGTAGAGAGAAGGTGTCTGGGTGTTTCAGAGAGGGAGCACAGCCGCTCAAATTCAGTGTAGGGACGGTGGATTTGGGAGGAACTGTGTAGACACTGTGCAAATGTAGAGAGGTGTAGGGTGGTAAGCCAGTCTATGGGACCCGTCGATGTGACCGGAGTCCCTCGCAGCGGGTCCACAAAAGAGTGTGCTTGTGGCCAGTCAGAACGCCTAAATGGCCCTATTGTGGCCGCCCCTATGCCCTGGGGGAATACGGGGTTATCAAACAAAGGGGACAATGGGGAAGGGTCGGAGGACAAAGAGGTGCATAGTCCCCTATGGACCCATAGTCTGAGAGAGGCAATCGTCAATGGCGAGAGGGACGGCAAGCGGGAAAGATTGGACCCATATCCCCAGAGAAGGGCCCGCAGATCTACGGGTGTTAGGTCTTGTTCGATGGCGACAGAAGCCTTTAGGAAAGGGCGGGGGAACCATTCCAGAATGCGTGCCACATGAGTGGCTTTGTAATAAGTCTCAAAGTCGGGTAGACCTGCTCCACCCTGTGACTTCGGGAGTGTGAGTAACTTGTGTCTCACTCTGGGCATCCCCCTATTCCATAGAAATCTAATAGCTAGTGAGCGTAGGGCCGCAAAAAAGGTTTTAGGGACTAAAACAGGGATCGTCTGAAAGAGGTATAATAATTTGGGGAGGGTGTCCATTTTAAGGGTGTTGATCCTTCCAAACCACGGTAAGGGGGAACCTCCCCATCCCTCCAAGTCCTTCCGGATGCGAGAAAGTAAAGGGATATAGTTCAGGGAGAACAGGTTGGAAAGGTTGGAGGGTATTGTAACCCCCAAGTAGGACACTCCCTTCGCCTTCCATTGGAATGAGTAGTTAGACCGTAGGGATGACATCACAGGGGCAGGGAGAGAAATGTTGAGAGCTTCGGTCTTGGAGACGTTAAGCTTAAAGTTACTAAAAGACCCAAACCTTTGGAATTCATGGAAAAGGGATGGCAGAGAGGTATGGGGGTGTTGCATATAAACCAGGAGGTCATCAGCATATAGGGACAGCTTATGGTGAGCGGAGGGTGTTTGTATACCCTGGATGGAGGCGTTCTGCCGGATAGCACAGGCCAAGTGTTCTATAACAATAACGAACAATAGAGGGGAGAGGGGGCAACCCTGCCGGGTGCCATTAGCTATGTCAAACGGCTCAGAGGATGTGCCGTTTACCAGAACCGAGGCAGACGGCCGGGAGTACAGGGACAGCACCTTAGAGATAAAGGTAGAACCTAGCCCCAATTGTTCCAGCGAGAGTTGAAGAAACTCCCAGTTGACCCTGTCGAACGCTTTTTCGGCGTCGAAGGAGAGGAGGCAGGCTTTCATGCTTGTACGTTGGACAAGGGATATAAGGTGAATCGTTTTAGTGGTGTTGTCTCGCGCCTCGCGGCCCGGGACAAATCCCACTTGGTCATTATGAATCACGTTCGGGAGGAGAGGAGACAAGCGATTGGCCAACACCTTGGCGAACAATTTGAGGTCAATATTGAGCAAGGATATCGGCCGATAGCTGGTACATTGGGAAGGATCCTTGCCTGGCTTAGGGATCACAGAGATGTTGGCGGATAGGAGATCTCTTGAAGGCAGATGGAGATCGTCTATGGCGTTAAAAGCCTTAGCTAAAAGTGGCGCCAGTTGGAGAGCAAAGGTTTTGTAAAAGCGGGGGGTATAGCCATCCGGGCCTGGGCACTTGCCTATTTTCAAGACTTTAATGGCACCTAGGAATTCGGCCACTGCCAGGGGTTTGTCTAGTTCTAGGGAGTTTAGTTTGGGGATAGTAGGCAATGCCGTTTCCCTAATGTAGTCCTGTATAGTGCCAGTAGGATGGGTGGTGCGGGCGGGTGGGGTTGAGGGGGGGAGGTTGTACAGCCGGGAGTAGTAATCCCTGAAGGCAGAGGAGATGCCCTTCGTATTAAACGTCTTGGTTTGATCAGGGCAGGTAATGAAGGGGATGGAGTCTCGGGGCGGTCTAGGATGGAGGATCTTTGCCAGGTGTTTGCTACATTTGTTGGCTAGAGAATAATAATGATTACGCGCTCTGTCTCGAGCTATCAAGGAATGTGTATCTAAGAGTTGCAGTAGATCCCTACGCGCATTCGAGAGTCGTACGAACACGGCGGGATCTAAGTCCCTTTTGTGGAGGGATTCGAGGTCCGCTATGGTGGAGAGGAGACGGCGTATGTCATCCGATCTCATCCGCTTGAGACGGGATCCGTGCTGTATGAGCACTCCCCGGATCACACATTTCAGGGCATCCCATTGGATAAGGGGGGAAGTAGAGTCAGAGGAATGATCAGCGATGAAGTTCCGAATGGTTGTGGAGATGTCTGCCACACAGACGGTGTCCCTCAGTATATTGTCATTGAGCCTCCAGTGCGTACCGACGCGAGATGTTGGAGGGCGGGCTAAGGTCAGATAAATCGGGGCATGGTCAGACCATAGAAGGTGGCCCAGGGAGGCCTGGAGGGGAGTATCTAACAAAGACTGTGATATCAGGAAGTGGTCTAGCCTGCTGTAGGAGTAGTGACTGTAGTCTCTCTGTAGGATGCTGGACACGCCAAACATCCACCAGACGAGACGCATGTAGTAGGGATTTGATGCGTGTCAAAGAGGAGAAAGAAACAGGAGACTTACCCGAGGAAGTGTCTGCAGATGGGGACATAGCGAAGTTGAGGTCTCCACCGACGATAAGACAGGGACCCCCAAACGAGGATAATCTGGTGAGAATGGATGAGAGGAACCGAGCCTGGTCCACGTTAGGTACATAGATGTTGGCCACTGTAAAGAGAAAATCATTTAGTCTCAGCTTAAGAAAAATAAAACGGCCAGCTACATCGATAAAGGAATCTAAGATCTCAGGTTTGAAGGACTTATGAAAACCAATAGACACCCCCTTGGATTTGGCCTGAGGGTTAGTACTGTGAAACCATTGCGTATAGTATTTATTGCGTAGGGCCGGAATAGAGCCCGTACGGAAATGCGTTTCTTGGAGCAAAAGGATATTAGAGCGCATTTTGTGAAAGTGATATAAAATCTGGCTCCGCTTCTCCGGCTTGTTGAACCCCCGACAATTAAAGGATGCTAAAGCAATAGGGGTCACCTTAGCCATGAGGGTGGGTGGTAGGTATCAATATTGTCCCAGAAATCAGCAGCCCTCGATCTAACCAGCAAAGTTGAGAGAGGCACAGGAAGAAAGAAAGGAGGAAAGAGGAAGGAGGAAGGAAGAGGAGAAGTGAATAGAGGTAGCAAGAGAAGGAGGGGTAAGAGAGAGCAGTAAAGAGCAAAAGAACCCATAATGCAGGAAGGTGAATTACTATATCTCGACCACCATGCTCCAAACCACAAATAGGAGGTAAAAACAATAAGCAAGGGGAATCTTGATTTAGAGGATGGGGTGATCGACAAGCTATCTTTAGAAAAAAAAAGGTTCGAAAAAACAAAAACAAAAAAGGCCACTAGGTGGCACCAAAGAACCATAGGTAAGGAAAAAAAAAGATCCTTACCACTTGACATACGACAGTATATCACTCAGTGTCCAATATGGCACTGAGAAAAAAAAAAACCCTTAAGGGGGGGTGCGAGGGAAGACCCACAAAGCAGAGTAATCCCTAGGTCCCCCAGCTCCACGGAGTGTGAGAAAAAAAAGAAACAATAATAATATTAATTACAGAATAGGTTAAAACTAACAAGCATGCAGTACAACATGTGATGATGGCAAATAACAATGACACGTAACAAATTGCAGGGTATAATCAATCGCATGAATAATGCCACATGTCTCAGGGTGAACAAAACATAACAGGCCCCAAACATCAGGCAGTTCAGCAGATCAAAAAAAAACTTGTCCCACAAAAATAGCGATGGTGATAAAAAAAAAGAAGAAAAAAGGATAGGAAAATCCAGCGAATGCTTAGTCATCAGCAGTACAGGGGGGTTCCCTGTAGGAGTGGGAAATCAGTGCGGAAAAGCAGGACATCTCAGTCATTGGGGCCCTGCCGGGGCATGGATCCGGGGCGTTGAGGCGTATGCTTGGTGTTGCGTTTGCGGCCCTGTTTCTGCCATTGAGGTGCAAAGGGGAGGCCCGGCGTAGTAGGAGTGAATGGCCAATCTGGGAGAGAGACCTGCGGAAGCTCCAGTGTGCTGAGGAAGGAAGGCAGATCTCCTAAGGTGCGGAATATGGCGGTTTTGCCCTCGTGGTGTACTCGGAGATGGAAGGGGAATCGCCATTGGTACTTTATCTGTTTAGCTTGCAGTAGCTGTGTAAGCGGCTTCAGGGCTTTCCTCATTGTCAGGGTCTGACGAGACAGATCCGGGAGAAGCATCACAGGGGCATCGTTGAAGAGGATAGTGGTCTGTGAGCTAGCCGCTCTCATGATTTCCTCCTTGATCTTGTAGAAGTGAACTCGGCATAATGTGTCCCGTATAAAAGAGGGGTCAGGGGTCCGGGGCCCCGAGGTTCTGTGCACCCGGTCCAATTCAATGGGATCATCTTTGGGGCGCTGCAGCAATTGGTTAAAAATCGCCGTCACAGCCGTGGGCAGATTTTTGGGGTCAACCGTTTCAGGGATCCCGCGAATGCGTATATTATTGCGACGATTTCTATTTTCGATGTCGTCTTGTTGGTAAGCGAGTTGTTGCAGAATGACAGTGTGGGTGTTGAGGATTTGATCATGGGTCTGCACAGTGTTGCTGAGGCTATCAGTGGTGTTATCTATGTCCTCAAAGCGGGCACCCATATCTTTCTTAAGGTCAGAAATCTCCTTTTTGTGCGCTTTTTCTATTCTGTGGACACAGTTTTCAAAGTCAGATTTAGTGGGCAGGGCCCTGATGTAACTGTGAAGGGATCTCATCTGGGCCTCCATGTCCCAGCAATCACCTGAGCCCAGGGATACATTAGACCTGCTCCTGGTGAGCATGGAGGGGAACAGATTGTCCTCGGGGAGCGGGAGATGGCTATGGGAGCTCACCTGCGTGTGGATTGAGGACTCAGAGCGGGCTCGAGACGGCGGAGCCGGCGCCATCTTGGATTCTGGGCGGCGGAGTGCAGCGGCCCGGGATCTGGCGAATAACTCCTCGAGATCGCCGTTTTGCGTGTTTCCACGGGTGCCCCTCGGTGCCCGCTGCTTGTCTTTCCCCATATGCGGCGGTGAAGGCGGATTCCTGCGATGCTTGCGGTCCGTGGAGCCGAGGGACCGGGGAGCTGCGAGCAGACACGTCCTACAGCTCCATGCGTCAGGCCACGCCCCTGAGCGCGCCTAATTTAAATGGTGCCCGCCCCATTTGAATTGGGCGGGCTTGCGACGAGCAATCTAACGCTACACCGCCGCAAGTTTACAGGTAAGTGTCCTGAGAATCAGGATGTAAACCTGTAGATCTGCGGCGGTGTAACGTAGATCTCATATATTACGCTGCCCAGGAGCAGCGCGAATGTATGAGAATCTGGGCCAGAACCTTTAATGAATAGGTATCTTCCCTCTGAGTCCGTTTCTATAGCTTCTGGGATAAAGTGTGTGTTTCTATCAAATCCGATTGCGGTACCTTTTGACCTTTTATTCGGGGAGTAACTATGATACCAATTAGGGAACTCTTTTGATTTGAATCTTGTCTTGTTATCTTTAAATGAGTTTCTTGTAGGAACACTATATTGACTGAGCTGAGAGTCTCCTCATATCCTGCAGTATCTGATATCGCTTATTTGGGTTGTTTAGACCCCGTACATTGTACGTGGCAATTTTTAATACAGCCATTTCCTATCTTTCTTCGAAACAGACTCCTGCATGGCATAGAGGTGCTTCCCGGTCAATTCTGAGGCCACCAATCTTAACCAGCACAACCTAAACATAATCATACTACTTAGAGACCACATATACCACATATACCCCCCTCCCTCCACCCATCCCAACCCCCACTCACATTGTACCACAATGTTTAGACTCCCTCGATCTACGCCCATCCAGGCGACTTGCCGAGCGGGCTTTTCTTGGGGCCTTTAATGTGTCCCCCCCTCCTCTGGTTTCCATCCCTCAAATTAAGGACAGCTCCCGGATTTAAGGGGGGCACATTTACTCCATGCCTCCTCCCCCTTATAGACCTGACTGAGCCCGCATACCACTTAATACTTCCCTCCTCTCCCCCCGCCATTCCCATCCTCCCCGCCCCCACAGGAGGCAAGAAGGAAGAGAAGAACAGAGAGAGAGAGAGAAAAATAAAGAAGAAAAACAAGTCAGCAAAAAGGGGCACTATTCAAAAAAGCAAAAAAAAAATAAAAAAAATAAGGAATTAGTCATCAATCTTCAATTTCTTATAGCCCATTCCGTCTTATAGCTCAAGTCCTATATTCTGGGCTCTAAGCTCTATTCCAGTCTTGGTCCTTCCACCTCTTCCAAACCGGGGGTCTCCTTTCCCAATTATCAACCTTTATATGTTGTATACCTAATTTATTGCAAAATTCCTCTACATCCTCAGGGAACTGAATGTATGCCGACACTCCCTGATTTTTGACCGACAAACATGCAGGAAACCCCCATCTATAAATAATGTTTTTTTCCCGGAGATGGTTTGTCAACGGTTTCAGTGCCCTTTTACGTGCCAAAGTTTCTGGGGATAAATCTGAAAATATAAGCAACAATGTACCTTTATATTCCAACGAGACAGAGTTTCTCGTACTTTGGGACACTAGCTCTTTCTGCTCAAAGTCCTGAAATCTTACTATAGTGTCCCTTGGTGCGTCCCTCTGGACATTATATGACCTTTGTATTCTGTGTACCCTTACAAAATGCATCTGGGCAGTTGATTCTTGTTTAAGTGCCTTATTGAATATCTCTTGTAAAGTTTCACCCAGTTCTGCGTCCTTTACTTCTTCCGTGAGGCCCCTTACCCGCAAGTTTTTCCTCCTGCTGCGGTTCTCTTGGTCCTCCAATCTATATCTTGTGTTTCTTATCTCCATCCAATCCATATCTGCACGGCCTCTCAATTCGTCAATTGCATTTTTGTGCTCTTCCAGTTGTTCTTCTAGACCTTCTACCCTCTGTAACACACTCTGTATATCTTTCCTAGTTGCTCCCATCTCCCCTTTAACTGTCCGTTCCAAACGTGACATCATATCCATCATATCAATCATATCTTGCTTGGTAGGAGGGGCTTGTGGTCCTTCCGGGGGAGGGTCAGGTTGTTGTTGTTTCTCTGGGGATTTCTGATCTTTGCCTGCCCCTGATGGTATGCCTTTTTTGCCTTTATCCTTACTCTTTCCTGGGGTCTCCTCTGGGGCATGATGCGCTTCTAAGTCAGCTGTATTCTTTACCTTAGAGGCATGGGTCCCTTTTTTCACAGGGCTCTCTGCTGCTTGACCAGAGCCTTCGGCCACTAAGTAAGATGTTATTGTATTACCTTTAGCAGCCTTCTTCACCATTCTCCTTTACTATGGGACTTTACTATAGGGCTTAAGCAGTTAAATTCCGTCACTTAACCGTCAGTTAAATTGGAAAATTGGGAAATACCCAGCCTCCCTCTAGCTACTTTTACCGTTTTTTACCGTCCTTATTTAAATCTCAAGAATCCAGCAAAACACAAAAAACAGAAAAACAGATTGACAGTCCTTAGATATACATATAAATTTTCTTATGAATCGATTATCCTTCCCAGCGATAGGGATACTGCAGGAATGCCCCTGCTGTCCTTAACAGCCAGGTATATTATATGTGTAAAGGCTGGCCGAAGGCTAGCCTGTATTTGTGGGAGGAGTCTGCTGAGTACTTAAGACTCCTCCCACGCTGGGTCCTGTGTTGGCGCCATTTCAGGTCGACAGACGTCACTTCCGGTTCCAGACAGCGGTGGTTTTGGCCGCAGCAAGGTGTTCCCCTCCTGGGCACAATGGAGGACCTCCTGCCCACCCCACCCCCGGGTTTCACCAGCATCATGGGGCCTGCCCGCCCGCTTCTCCCGGCGCTCATGCCGGGGGGCTGCGGGAAGCCCGTCTGGTTATCCTCCACCACCCTCTCCAGTGTATCAGGGAACCTCCCACCCGCTTCCCACGGTGCTGCCGCTGGAGGTCTGTCCATCCATCCACCCTTTCCAGACAGAGCGGGACCCCCTGCCCGCCCCCCTTCTTCCCTGGGTTCTCCTGCATCGTGGGGGCCGCCGCCCGCCTGCTTCTCCCGGCGCTCATGCGGGGGGAGCGGGAAGGCCATCCGTCCGTCCACCCTCTCTCTCCAGTGCATCAGGGAGCCGCTTCCCACGGTGCCGCCACTGGAGAGGGAGGAGGTCGTCTGGCCATCCAGCGTATCGGTTCCAGACAGCGGTGGTTTTGGCCGCAGCAAGGTGTTCCCCTCCTGGGCACAATGGGGGACCTCCTGCCCACCCCACCCCCGGGTTTCACCAGCATCGTGGGGGCTGCCCGCCCGCTTCTCCCGGCGCTCATGCCGGGGGGGCTGCGGGAAGCCCGTCTGGTTATCCTCCACCACCCTCTCCAGTGTATCAGGGAACCTCCCACCCGCTTCCCACGGTGCTGCCGCTGGAGGTCTGTCCATCCATCCACCCTTTCCAGACAGAGAGGGACCCCCTGCCCGCCCCCCTTCTTCCCTGGGTTCTCCTGCATCGTGGGGGCCGCCGCCCGCCTGCTTCTCCCGGCGCTTATACGGGGGGAGCGGGAAGGCCACCCGTCCGTCCACCCTCTCTCTCCAGTGCATCAGGGAGCCGCTTCCCACGGTGCCGCCGCTGGAGAGGGAGGAAGTCGTCTGGCCATCCAGCGTATCGGTTCACGCCGGGGGAGGGGACCTCCGCCGCTGTGTTTCTCCCTCCGGCGTGTGTGTTGCTCCCTCCGCCCGCCGTTTCCTCCTGTGGTTGCATCGGGGGGAGGGGGGGGACCTCCGCCCGTTGTTTCCCCCCAGCATACAGGGAGCCGCCCGCCGGTGTTCACGCCGGGGGGAGGGGGGGGACCTCTGCCCGCTCACTGCATTACTCCCTCCAGCATACAGGGAGCCGCTTCCTCCGGTGTTCACGCTGGGGGGAGGGGGGGGACCTCTGCCCACTCACTGCATTACTCCCTCCAGCATACAGGGAGCTGCTTCCTCCGGTGTTCACGCCGGGGGGAGGGGGAGGGACCTCTGCCCGCTCACTGCATTACTCCCTCCAGCGTACAGGGAGCCGCTTCCTCCGGTGTTCACGCCGGGTGGAGGGGGGGGACCTCTGCCCGCTCACTGCATTACTCCTTCCAGCATACAGGGAGCCGCTTCCTCCGGTGTTCACGCCGGGGGGAGGGGGGGGACCTCTGCCCACTCACTGCATTACTCCTTCCAGCATACAGGGAGCCGCTTCCTCCGGTGTTCACGCCGGGGGGAGGGGGGGGGACCTCTGCCCACTCACTGCATTACTCCTTCCAGCATACAGGGAGCCGCTTCCTCCGGTGTTCACGCCGGGGGAGGGGGACCTGCTAGTCGATGGTTAAACATAAGTTGAAGTTGCCAGACATAAACGTATCTAATCTCAAGAATATGTTACCACAACATTTTTTATTCCCAACATGTGTCTGCTGCGACCACGTTTTCCATGCAATCTTCGCATGCGATCACGTTTTCCATGCGTGTATGTTTCCCATGCGGTCACGTTTCTCATGCAAGTCGTGTCCTTGTGTGTTCACGTTTCTCATGTGACTACAGTTCGCATGGTAGTTCTCATGTGTGCCGTTTCCTTCCACGGGTGCTCAGTTTAGTACATTACAGGGTCTGTTACGTCTTCAGACCCGTACAGGCTGAGGTTTTGTTGTTAAGTGATTGGTAGACATAGCGTTCTGTCCCTGCGTTTCTGTCATAGCGTTCTGTCCCTGCGTTTCTGTCATAGCGTTCTGTCCCTGCGGTTCTGTCATAGCGTTCTGTCCCTGCGTGTTTATGCATTCATGTCGCGTTTCTCAGGCTTAGTCATGTTTCCAAGTATTTACGTTTCTCAGGCGACGACGTTTCTCAGGCGACGACGTTTCTCATGGGTTCTCATGCGATGACGTTTCTCATGGTGTTTCCCATGCGGTGACGTTTCCCATGTGGTGACGTTTCCCATGCGATCACGTTTCCCATGCGATCTTCCCAGGCGATCACGTTTCTCATGCGATCTTCTCATGCGATCACGTTTCCCATGCGATCTTCTCATGCAATCACGTTTCTCATGCGACCACGTTTCGCGTGGTAGTTCTCATGCGACTACATTTCGCATGGTAGTTCTCATGCGATTACGTGTCTCATGAGTCATGTCCTCATGTGTTTACGGTTCTCATGCGATTACGTTTCACATGGTGGTTCTCGTGCAATTACGTTCACATACGATCGCGTTCTTATGCGATCTTGGTTTCACGAGTCGTGTCCTTGGGTTTACGTTTCTCATGCGATTACGGTTCGCATGGTAGTTCTCATGCGACTACATTTCGCATGGTAGTTTTCATGCGATCACGTTTCTCATGAGGCATGTCCTCATGTGTTTACGTTGCTCATGCGATTACATTTCTCATGCGATTACGTTTCACATGGTAGTTCTCATCCGATCAAGTTTCATGCTATCACGTTTCTCTTACGAGTCATGTCCTTGTGGGTTCACGTTTCTCATGCGATTACGGTTTGCCTGGTAGTTCTCATGCGGCTACATTTCGCATGGTAGTTCTCATGCGATCACGTTTCTCATGAGTCATGTGTTTACGTTTCTCAGGCGGTTACATTCACATGGTAGTTCTCACGCGATTACGTTCTTATGCGATTACAGTTCACATGGTAGTTCGCATGCGATTATGGTTCTCATGTGTTACGTTCTCATGCGACCACGTTTCTCAAGCATTTTGTTGTCTCATGCATTACGTTTTTCATGCTCGTGTCCTCATGCGATTACGTGTCATGAGACGATGTTTCTCATGCGAGTTAGGTCCTCTTGGGTTGCGTTTCTCGTGCGAGTCATGTTCTCATCAGCGTCTTCAGCGTTCAGGCGCAGCGTTTCTCCCTTAGCGTTCTGCCCCAGGGTTCTGTCATCGTATTTCCGCCTCAGCATTACAGGCTCAGGAGTTTAGACTCAGCATTTCTCTCATATTTTTCTGCCCCAGGTTCCGGTCATGGCATTTCTGCCTTGACGTGTCAGGCTCAGCATTTTTCTCTCATACCATTTCTGCCCACGTTATCTGGCATACCATTTCTGGCCCACGATTTCTGTCATAGCGTTTCTGCCCCACGATTTCTGTCATAGCGTTTCTGGCCCCCGATTTCTGTTATAGCGTTTCTGGCCCACGATTTCTGTCATAGCGTTTCTGGCCCACGATTTCTGTCATAGCGTTTCTGGCCCACGATTTCTGTCATAGCGTTTCTGGCCCACGATTTCTGTCATAGCGTTTCTGGCCCACGATTTCTGTCATAGCGTTTCTGGCCCACGATTTCTGTTATAGCGTTTCTGGCCCACGATTTCTGTCATAGCGTTTCTGCCCCATGATGTCTGTCAGTGTTGGTCTGTCATAGCGTTGTCTTCTTTGTGGTTACCATGTCTCATTGTACTTGTCCACGTTGCACCTGGGTTGGTTAGCTAGTGCTCACATCTCAGCATCTGTCACGTCTACAGATACGTACGGGCGGAGGTTTCGTTTCTTAAACACATTAGGGGGGGGGGCCTGTTGGCATGTTCATTCACGTACAGTGGTCTCAGCGTTTTGGTTATATTCTCATACTTAGCATTTCTGGCTCTGCGTTTCTGTCATTCCTGGCAGTCTCTGCGTTTCTGTCATTCCTGGCAGTCTCTGCGTTTGTCATTCCTGGCAGTCTCTGCGTTTGTCATTTCTGCCCCAGTCTCTGCGTTTCTGTCATTTCTGCCCCAGTCTCTGCGTTTCTGTCATTTCTGCCCCAGTCTCTGCGTTTCTGTCATTTCTGCCCCAGCATGACAGTCATAGCGTTGTCTGTCATGGTGTGGTTGTTTCGTTGGTCATCATGTCATTGTACTCTGTCATGTTGCATCCTGGGTTAGTTAGCTAGTACTCGCATCTCGGGATCTGTCACGTCTACAGATCCATATGGGCTGAGGTTTCGTTTTTAATGATTGTTGGCCACAATCTTCTCGCCTGTATACCATACGTCATACGTTTGCACGTTCATTCTTACACCTATACGACTACCCACCACGCTCCGTGGGTACACTAGCCCTGAGTGTTCAGTTAATTGCCTGTGTCTGCGCTGCAGGTTACTCGGGCTCATTTACCACTCACACCAGGGTGGGGGGGGCTGTCTTCAGGTTCATTCACGCGCAGTGGTCTTGATGTGTCTGCTCATGTTCTCGTACTTAGGTAGGTGCAGAGGGGGTGGTTGTTGTTGCATGTCTGTTGTCTTGTTGCTGGTCTATGTTCCTAAGTCTGTGAGTCTGGCTTGGTTCCCATGTGCCATGATGCTATTGCCTAGTGCATTGGCCTTATATGCCTTCTCCAGGTAGCTGACACTTACTCTCCTGTCAGTTGTTTTTTTTTTTTGGCTCTTACCCTCTCACTTCCCCATATCAGTACGGGTAGGCCAGGGGTTGGGGGATTTTCACAGAGCCACTTCACCGGTGCCCGGTTGAAGGATTTCAATCCGCTTGGCCCTTGCTCCATTTCTCCCCATGCATCCTCTTGTCACAAGCAGTTCATTCTTGTGGTGGGGTTGTCTCGGGCATCAGGCTTGATCCATCTTCTTGGGTCATTGAGTTCTGAGCGGTTTCGCAGGTTCTATAGGGGGTTCCTTCTGTCACAAAGTCATGGGTCGGTGGGTTCTCCTGTCATAGTGGATACGTATACGGTTGCCTTCCAGGTACACGCTACGCCACTGGACGGTTTGTTCTCTACCCTTCTATACCTAAACATGTGTCTTTTTGCCCTCTTCTCAGGCATACCGACCAGCTAGGCCAAGGCACACCTCAGGCCTTGGGTGTTAGGGTCATCACAGTTCATACTCGAAGACTCTGACTACAAGTGTAAAGGCTGGCCGAAGGCTAGCCTGTATTTGTGGGAGGAGTCTGCTGAGTACTTAAGACTCCTCCCACGCTGGGTCCTGTGTTGGCGCCATTTCAGGTTCCCCACCCACCCGTTCCCCCAGCCAACGTTCCACAATCTTCTCGTCTGTATACCATACGTCATACGTGCACGTTCATTCTTGCGCCTATACATCTACCCACCACGGTCTGTGGGTACATCGGCCCTGAGTGTTTCGTTTTTAATTACCTGTCTCTGCGCGGCAGGTTACTCGGGCTCACTTACTGCTTACACTTATCACATAGACTTGGGTGGGATCTGTCGGGTTCATGCACGCGCTGAGGTCTGGTCGTTTCTGCTCACGTCTTTGGCCCAGGCAGGTACAGAAGGGGGGTGTCTCATGTTTTGTTGTCTGTTGTCTTTTCTTCCTGTTTTCCTAGGGTTGGGCGTGCCGCACGTTCGGGGATGACACATTTTGGTACATCCTGGCTGCTCCACGTGGGGGTTCAGAGCATGGTAGTACTCCGTCACTCGGGTTGGTCCGTACTTGACTTAGCAGAGCGGTAAGTCAACAAGGGGTTTCCTTTTCCGGCCACAGCAGGGTAGGCGGTACGTTTCAGTTTGTGTCCAAATTCCATCCCAGTTACTTCACATACCAGCATGGAGCGTGTTCTGGCCTTTCCTGCAAGGATAATTTTATCAGAGTTCTCGTTCATGAAGTCGTCACTTCTTCTCTGCTCATGGTAGGGGTCTGGGCTGTTCTCTTGTTCATAGGTTGCCGGATCGTCGGGGCAGGTCTGTCAGTCCAGGTTTCCTTGTCCAATTCTCAGCCTGTTCCTAGGTGGGGGGTCACAGTCACTTGGGTAGTTTGTGTCATGCCATGTCTGGTTCTGTCTGTGTATCGTTGCATATCGCTACTGCGCGTTGGCCTCATCCGTCAACATCAGCTACTCCTCTTTCGGGTAGCCGGCTCTCATATCCCTTCCCTCCTATCAGTTTGTCCTTTTTGGCATCTCTCCCTCTCACGTCCCCTTACCAGGTATAGATAGTTAGGCCAGGGGTTGTGGGTGTTTGACAGGGCTACTGGTCTTGCGTCCTATTGGATGATGTTTGCATTTCACAGGGCTCCTCAGGTCGGCCCTTGTTCCATTCCCCCACCTATCTTCTCGCCATCAGCATTCGTGCCCATGTCTGTGCTTTCGGGAGGGAGGCTTAGTCTATCAGTCATGGGACGGTCGTTGGTTTCTGGGCAGTTGTGTAAGTGCCAACGGATGGGGGGGTTCCTTCTAATCATCGGTTCTTAGTACGCTGGTTTCTGCTGTAGTCACGGATGCTAGTCGTTCTTTGAGACTGTCCGGGCATGCTTCCCTACCGGACAGATGGTTCATGCCCTTCCACTTTTCATCACACCTACTTCCGGGTCTTTTTGCCCACTTATAGGCGTACTGTCTGCAAGGCCAATGGCACACCTCAGGCCTGGGTAGTTAGGATGTCGTATTCCTCGGTGAAGACTCTGACTACAAGTGTTAAGGCTAGCCGCAGGCTAGCCTGTGTTTGTAGGAGGAGTCTGAGGGCTATTTATCCCTCCTCCCCTCTAATCTCCGGCGTCGGTGGGATTTCTGGGTACGCCAACGTTGCCCGGTCTTCCTATCTTAACCTTTTGGGGAGGAAAATCATAGTAATATAAATATACCCATCTTTTATAAAAGGGTGTAGGTAAGGGTTAATTTAACTGTCATATATTTTTATTTGGCATATAAGTAATATGTGTACCAGGTATTATTGAAATATGTCCAGGCGTACAGAAGTTATGTGGGAACATTAAAGTCCCATGCAAATCAATGGGAAATGTAACAAAAACCCCGACCCTCACAAATGGGGGTAGTTAAGGGATAAATTAACTATCCTATAGTTTAAGTGGACATAAGTAACATGTGACCAAGTGTTATCGAAATATGTACAGCCGTTTGGAAGTTATGAAGTAACATGTATTTCCCATAGAGTTGAATGGGACTTTAAAGAAAAACCCCGACCATGGCAAATGGGGGTGGGTAAGGGTTAAACCACCTATCCTATGTTTGTTGCTGACATATAAGTAACATGTGTGCCAAGTTTCATGTTAATATCTTTAGCCGTTTGGACGTGATGCTGGAACATACATACACACACACACACACACACACGTTGAGTTTTATATATATAGATGTAGGTTTCCCTTTTTTCCTTCCCCCTTTCCTCTTTTCTTCCTCCTTTATTAGTAATGCACCATAGGCAACTTGTGGATCATAGGGGGGCTACCCAAGATACTCAGGATACCGCTCTTGTGTATGATCCCCCCTCTGTTTAAGCAGTCTCTTATGTAAGTCACTGATATCCAATACCAGCTATGTCTTCCTCTTTAATCTGCTAAATTTCGCTCAGTTTTTACTTTTCCTTTACTATGGCCTATCGGCATCAGACTGCTTCACAGTAATTGGTGAGTCAATACAGGGCCGATCCTAGGGTCACAGACACCTGGGTGCAGAAATATTTCTGGTGCCCCCACATGGGCGTGGTCATCTTACAAACTTCTCCCCTCTACACATGTTTCTATGGCAATGACTTAAACACAGAGATGCTCCCCTAAGAAGTCTTCGTTACCCTGGGATCCCACCATGATCTTTTAACAATAAAGAAAATATAGGAAGAGTGTACACTAATGAGACCTGGATGGAGTCTCTCTGATGCACACAGAGGGGGATTATGTTAGAGAGTCTGTTAGAAAGAGTCCCCAGACATAGTACAGGAGAAGGTCAAAGACTGCAGACATGATACAAGAGACGGTCAGAGAGTGCAGATATAATACAGGAGGTGGTCAGAGACTGCAGACATAGTACAGGAGATGGTCAGAGACTGCAGAAACACTACAGGAGATGGTCATAGACTGCAGAAACACTACAGGAGATGATCAGAGGCTGCAGACATACTACAGGAGATGGTCAGAGACTGCAGACATACTACAGGAGATGGTCAGAGACTGCAGACATACTACAGGAGATGGTCAGAGACTGCAGACATACTACAGGAGATGGTCAGAGACTGCAGACATACTACAGGAGATGGTCAGAGACTGCATTGGGCATTGGTGTTAAATGGGGGGGGTTGGCAATGTGCTAATGTCTAACTTGGGGAAGAGTTGGAACATTGGTGCTAAGTGGGGGGATGTTTGGGATAAGTCGGAGGAGAGGGGGACACCTTGGTATAAGTGGGGGATATTAGGGATACATGGGAGGATAGGAGAAACATTTGGCATAAGTGGTGGGACAGTGGGGATAAGTGGGGGGAGGGGAACATTTTGGATAAGTGGGGGGAGTGGCTGGACATTTCGGATAAGTGGGATAATGGGTATAAATTGGGGGGAGAAGGAGGAACATTGGGAGGATGGGAGGGACACTGGGGATAAGTGGGGGGGACAGGAGGGACATTGAGGATAAGTGGGAGGATAGGAGGAATATTGGAGGGACAGGAGGAACATTGGAAGGGACACTGTGGATAAGTGGGGGAACATTGGGAGGATGGGAGGGACACTGGGGATAAGTGGGAGGTCAGGCGGAATGTTGGGGGGACAGGAGGAAAATTGGGAGGACAGGAGGAACATTGGGGATAAGTGGGGGGCCAGGAGGAACATTGGGGGGACAGGAGGAACATTTGGGATAAGTGGGGGGACAGGAGGAACATTAGGGGGCCAGTAGGGACATTGGGGGGCAGGGGGAACATTGGGGATAAGTGGGGGGACAGGAGGAACATTGGGGGACAGGAGGAGCATTGGGGATAAGTGGGGGGACAGGAGGAACATTGAGAGGACAGGAGGGACATTGAGGATAAGTGGGGGGGAGGTTCAGGAGGAATTTTGAGGGACAGGAGGAACATTGGGGGGGACAGGAAGAACATTTGGGATAAGTGGGGGGACAGGAGGAACATTAGGGGGCCAGTAGGGACATTGGGAGTTATTGTGGGGCCAGTAGGGACATTGGAGGGACAGGAAGAACATTGGGGATAATTGGAGGGACGGAAGGGACATTACGGATAAGTGGAAGGACAGGAGGGACATTGGGGGGACAGGAGGGACACTGCGGATTTGTGGGGGGACAGGAGGAACATTAAGGGGTGAGTAGGGACATTGGAGGGACAGGAGGAAAATTGGGGATAATTGGGGGGACAGGAGGGACATTGCGGATAAGGGGGACAGGAGGAGCATTGGGGGGACAGAGGGACATTGTGGATAAGTGGGGGGACAGGAGGAGCATTGGGGGGACAGAGGGACATTGTGGATAAGTGGGGTGGCAGGAGGAACATTGGGGGACAGGTGGAACATTGGGGGGACAGGAGGAACATTTGGGATAAGTGGGGGGACAGGAGGAACATTAGGGGAGCAGTAGAGACATTGGAGGGACAGGAGGAACAGGAGGGACAGGAGGGACATTGCGGATAAGTGGGGGACAGGAGGGACATTAGGGGGCCAGTAGGGATATTGGAGGGACAGGAGGAACATTGGGGATAATTGGAGGGACAGGAGGAACATTGGGGATAATTGGGGTGACAGGAGGAACATTGGGGATAATTGGGGTGACAGAAGGGACATTGCGGATAAGTGGGGGACAGAAGGGACATTGCGGATAAGTGAGGGACAGGAGGGACATTAGGGGGCCAGTAGGGACATTGGAGGGACAGGAGGAACATTGGGGATAATTGGGGGGACAGGAGGGACATTGCGGATAAGTGGGTGGACAGAAGGGACATTGCGGATAAGTGGGGGGACAGAAGGGACATTGCGGATAAGTGGGGGGACAGGAGGAGCATTTGGGGGAAGGCGGGACATTGCGCATAAGTGGGGGGACAGAAGAAGCATTGGGGGGACAGAGGGACATTGCGGATAAGTGGGGGGACAGGAGAAGCATTGGGGGGACAGAGGGACTTTGCGGATAAGTGGGGGACAGAGGGACATTGCAGATAAGTGGGGGGACAGGAGAAGCATTGGGGGGACAGAGGGACATTGCGGATAAGTGGGGGACAGAGGGACATTGCGGATAAGTGGGGGACAGAGGGACATTGCGGATAAGTGGGGGACAGAGGGACATTGCGGATAAGTGGGGGACAGGAGAAGCATTGGGGGGACAGAGGGACATTGCGGATAAGTGGGGTGGCAGGAGGAACATTGGGGGGACAGGTGGGGGTAAAGGAGGGTAGTGGAGACAATTGCTAAAGCTGTTTACCACTGGGAATAGAGAAAAATAGACTCAGTATCAACAAGCACAATACACTTAAATGTAAAAGTTGTGTTTGTTTTACATGTAAAAGACTATACATGATTGCTCGCAGTCAATCAATGCATAAAAACAGAGGGAAAAGGCAATACAGTATAGGAATACTTGTAGAGTTCAAGGATAAATCTTACTGACCTCCTTACAGACTGTCTGCCACAATAGGGAAAAAGGGAGATCCAGTCTGGCGCGGAGGAGGAGAGGATGATGGCGGTGACTCACATAGCAAGGCAGAGGCGCTCAGGCGGGACTACCAGAACAACCCAGCCCCTGCCACCACACATGACACCTCCAATCACCGTGCAGCCGCTGCCCATCCCTGAGCCGCAACAAGACGGCTGGAGTGCGAGTGACACTGACTAAATGCTGCGCCCCCCAAACAGATAGAGTGAGCCGCTCCGATCTCTGACAGGATGAAGGGGGACAGACTTAGGCGGTAGCTAGCCAGGAAACAGCGGCGGAGGTGGTGACCAGCGGAGAGAGCGCCACTGGACACCGACATGGAGGAGGAGGAGGGAGGGGAGCACTCTGGCGCTTGAGCGCCCCCACCTCTGTGGCGCCTGGGTGCACTACACCCCTCGCACCCCGTCTAGGATCCGCCCTGAGTCAATATACAGGAGAGAGAGCAGAGAAGAAGAAAAAAAAAAGTATCCGTCACCTTACCAGCAAATCATCCACTCTCTTCTCTTACTGTAATTACAGCTGCTGCTGTTACTGGGGAGAGCCTTCAGGTGTCACTGCTGAGTAGTATCTTGTCTCTCCTTCAGTCTGCCTCGGCGACATTCAGTGACCCCCCCCGGCAGCCTTCAGCCTTCAACAGCTCTCAGCTCACCGCTCTCCACGGCCAGGAAACCCAGCTCCCGGAGGTCCTTCCTCACACCTCTCCATCCTCCTCTAGCAGCCGGTAGCTTTAGCTACAGTCGGACCCTCGTTTTGCGGGTACCCGTCTTCGCTTCGGAAGGCAGCACAGAGGGACCAGGTCCACCACCCTAGGCTAAAGGCCCCCCTCCAACCCAGCTGACACCGAGTGAAGGATACGGCTAGATGCCGCTGGGTCAGTGTAAGCCGCAGCATGGGTTCCCGGAAGCCCTTGAACAGTACGCCAGCCCACACCGCACAGCAGCTCCTTTTCCGTTTGCCAGGTTAGTGCATTCATGTATTCATACAGAGCTCCGTCATCAGTCCAGTCTTTTTTTGCTCATCGGGGAGAGTATCTGAGGCATGGAGCACACCGCAACTTTCCTACGGCGCCAAGTTTGATGACTCCGCCCCTTTAGACTTTTTAACATGAGAGTCAATGAGAGAAAATGTCAGACTATTGTCCTTTAGAAGCTCCAGGAACTAAAACTAAAATACGTATCACAAAACTGATCACATTGCCTGAAACCAGACAAAAATACCTACGTTTTGATATATAAATTGTGTATGACAAGTAGATCTTGTGAGAGCAATTTGTTCCCCCTTTTTTAAAGATATTTTTTTTTGTTGATGATCTGTATCCATAGAAACACATTATAATCGATAACGTTTTCTGAAAAAATCACTAAACGTAAATTGCTTTTTCACAAAAACTATAAAAGATATCAATCTGAAAAGTCATAGCCGGGTAGCTGAATATTTTGTGACCATTTTAAAGTTTGTTTGGTGTCTGTAAGTGAAAGTATGAAGGAGCTGAAAGTTTTGGCAGCACATGAGATTTTAAGGGGTAAAAAGGATGTTCTCATTGACTTCAATGTTAAAAAAAGTGTCTAAAAGCTTAATATTTTAAAAAGTATAAATAGTACAAGAAAACTTGAAGAAGTTCCATCGTTAGCTGAACGAGATGAACATTTTAATAGTTGAATGGTCTCAATAGCTGAAAGTATGCAGAAGTTACGCAGAGCAAAAAAACGTACGGAATAAAAATAAGAGTAATAAATTTACGGATATCAATACTGGGAATGCTTATTAAAGCATTCCCACTAATAAGAAGAATAACTAGAAAATGCATTTCCTGAGGAAAATGCGCGTGGGAATGCTGAATAGCTGAATTGCTGAGCCCACGCCAAAGCCATTCACCATAACAACTACAGTAACTTTAGGACACACAGCTCCTTTCTCTATCTGCATAGTAGAGAGCATCCTGACTTCCTGGTTGCCCCTCCCCCTCAAGAGGTTTCCCCCCCAGGTCAGTGAGGAGGAATATTGCACTGAGGTCAAGAAAGCTATTTATGGAAAGAAATAGCATTACAAACGCCTTTTAATTCACAGACCAAATACATGAATTACTCCTTCAAACAAACCTTAATAAATCCACAACCGTACATGCGATCGATACAGCGACTTCACCGTTTGAAACACAAGGCTTTTGTGAACGCATCAATATGAAATTTATGTTGATAAACTTAAAAATGTGGGCATGTCAGCGATTTAGAAAAGAGTATCTTTGTGTGTTTTGCAGGAATATTTTTTCGACTTTTTAACATGAGAGTCAATGACAGAAAATTTCAGGCTCTTGTCCTTTAGAAGCTCCAGGAACTAAAACTAAAATATGTATCACAAAACTGATCACATTGCCTAAAACCAGACAAAAATACCTACGTTTTGATATATAAATTGTGTATGACAAGTATATCTTGTGGGCGTGAGAGCAATTTGTTTCCCCTTTTTTTAAAGATAATTTTTTTTTCAATGATCTGCACTCTAATGGTCACATGACACACTCTAAAACACCTTCCATAGGAATACATTATAACCGATAACAATTTCTGAAAAAATCACTAAACGTAAATTGCGTTTTCACAAAAACCGTAAAAGATATCAATCTAAAAAGTCATTTTCGGATAGCTGAATATTTTGTGACCGTTTTAAAGTTTGTTTGGTGTCTGTAAGTGAAAGTATGAAGGAGAAGAAGCATTTGGCATCACATGAGATTTTAAGGGGTAAAAAGCATGTTCTCCTTGACTTCAATGTTAAAAAAGTGTCTAAAAGCTTAATATTGTAAAAAGTATAAATAGTACAAAAAAACTTGAAGAAGTCCCATCGTTAGCTGAACGAGATGAACATTTTAATAGTTGAATGGTCTCAATAGCTGAAAGTATGCAGAAGTTAAAGAATTCCCACTAACTAGACAATGCATTTCCTGAGGAAAATGCGATGCGTGGGAATGCTGAATTGCTGAGCCCGCACCAAAGCCATTCACCATAACCACTACACTATCTTTAGGACACACAGCTCCTTTCTCTATCTGCAAAGTAGAGAGTATGCTGACTTCCTGGTCGCCCCTCCCCCCTCAAGAGGTTTCCCCTCCCCCCAGGTCAGTGAGGAGGAATATTGCACTGAGGTAGAAAGCTATTTATGGAAAGAAATTCCATTACAAACGCCTTTTAATCCACAGACCAATACATTAATTACGCCTCCAAACAAAACTTAATAAATCCACAACCGTACATGCGATCGATACAGCGACTTCACCGTTTGAAAGACACGGCCCTTGTGAACGCATCGATATGAAATTTATGTTGATAAACTTAAAATTGTGGCCATGCCAGCGATTTAGAAAAGAGCATCTTTGTGTGTTTTGCAGGAAAATTTTTAAAATTTTTAACATGACGGTCAATGAGAGTGGTTTTGTCGCTCTTGTCCTTTAGAAGCTCCTGGAACTAAAACTAAAATACGTATCACAAAACTGATCACATTGCCTGAAACCAGACAAGCATACCTACGTTTTGATATATAAATTGTGTATGACAAGTAGATCTTGTGGGCGTGAGAGCAATTTGTTCGCCCTTTTTTTAAAGATAATTTTTGTTTTCAAAGATCTCCACTCTAAAGGTCACATGACACACTCTAAACCTGCTCCATAGGATTACATTATAACCGATAAAAAAATCACTAAACGTAAATTGCGTTTTCACAAAAACCGTATAAGATATCAATCTAAAAAGTCATGTTTGGATAGCTGAATATTTTGTGACCGCTTTAAAGTTTGTTTGGTGTCTGTAAGTGAAAGTATGAAGGAGCTGAAACTTTTGGCAGAACGTGTGTTTTGAAGCAGGAAAAAGGATGTTCTCATTGACTTCAATGTTAAAAAAAAGTGTCTAAAAGCTTAATATTTTAAAAAGTATATATAGTACAAAAAAACTTGAAGAAGTCCCATCGTTAGCTGAATGAGACGAACATTTTAAAAGTTAAATGGTCTCAATAGCTGAAAGTATGCAGAAGTTACGCAGAGCCAAAAAACGTACGGAATAAAATTAAAATTAAAATTAAGAAGAACTAGAAAATGCATTCCCTGAGGAAAATGCGAGTGGGAATGCTGAATAGCTGAGCCCCCACCAAAGCCATTCACCATAACCACTACACTATCTTTAGGACACACAGCTCCTTTCTCTATCTGCAAAGTAGAGAGTATGCTGACTTCCTGGTCGCCCCTCCCCCCTCAAGAGGTTTCCCCTCCCCCCAGGTCAGTGAGGAGGAATATTGCACTGAGGTAGAAAGCTATTTATGGAAAGAAATTCCATTACAAACGCCTTTTAATTCACAGACCAATACATTAATTACGCCTCCAAACAAAACGTAATAAATCCACAACCGTACATGCGATCGATACAGCGACTTCACCGTTTGAAAGACGCGGCCCTTGTGAACGCATCGATATGAAATTTATGTTGATAAACTTAAAATTGTGGCCATGCCAGCGATTTAGAAAAGAGCGTCTTTGTGTGTTTTGCAGGAAAATTTTTAAAATTTTTAACATGGACGGTCAATGAGAGTGGTTTTGTCACTCTTGTCCTTTAGAAGCTCCTGGAACTAAAACTAAAATACGTATCACAAAACTGATCACATTGCCTGAAACCAGACAAGCATACCTACGTTTTGATATATAAATTGTGTATGACAAGTAGATCTTGTGGGCGTGAGAGCAATTTGTTCGCCCTTTTTTTAAAGATAATTTTGGTTTTCAAAGATCTCCACTCTAAAGGTCACATGACACACTCTAAACCTGCTCCATAGGATTACATTATAACCGATAAAAAAATCACTAAACGTAAATTGCGTTTTCACAAAAACCGTATAAGATATCAATCTAAAAAGTCATGTTTGGATAGCTGAATATTTTGTGACCGCTTTAAAGTTTGTTTGGTGTCTGTAAGTGAAAGTATGAAGGAGCTGAAACTTTTGGCAGAACGTGTGTTTTGAAGCAGGAAAAAGGATGTTCTCATTGACTTCAATGTTAAAAAAAAGTGTCTAAAAGCTTAATATTTTAAAAAGTATAAATAGTACAAAAAAACTTGAAGAAGTCCCATCGTTAGCTGAATGAGACGAACATTTTAAAAGTTAAATGGTCTCAATAGCTGAAAGTATGCAGAAGTTACGCACAGCCAAAAAACGTACGGAATAAAATTAAGAAGAAGAATAATAAAAAACGAATATCAATACTGGGAATGCTTATTAAAGCATTCCCACTAATAATAAAAAACGAATATCAATACTGGGAATGCTTATTAAAGCATTCCCACTAAAAAATGCATTCCCTGAGGAAAATGCGAGTGGGAATGCTGAATTGCTGAGCCCGCACCAAAGCCATTCACCATAACCACTACACTATCTTTAGGACACACAGCTCCTTTCTCTATCTGCAAAGTAGAGAGTATGCTGACTTCCTGGTCGCCCCTCCCCCCTCAAGAGGTTTCCCCTCCCCCCAGGTCAGTGAGGAGGAATATTGCACTGAGGTAAGGAAAGCTATTTATGGAAAGAAATTCCATTACAAACGCCTTTTAATTCACAGACCAATACATTAATTACACCTCCAAACAAAACGTAATAAATCCACAACCGTACATGCGATCGATACAGCGACTTCACCGTTTGAAAGACACGGCCCTTGTGAACGCAGCGATATGAAATTTATGTTGATAAACTTAAAAATGTGGCCATGCCAGCGATTTAGAAAAGAGCGTCTTTGTGTGTTTTGCAGAAACATTTTTTAGACTTTTTAACATGACTCTTGTCCTTCAGAAGCTCCTGGAACTAAAACGAAAATACGTATCACAAAACTGATCACATTGCCTGAAACCAGACAAGCATACCTACGTTTTGATATATAAATTGTGTATGACAAGTAGATCTTGTGGGCGTGAGAGCAATTTGTTCCCCCTTTTTTTAAAGATAATATTTTTTGTGGATGATCTGCACTCTAAAGGTCACATGACACACTCTAAACCTGCTCCATAGGGTTACATTATAACCGATAAAATATCACTAAACGTAAATTGCGTTTTCACAAAAACCGTAAAAGATATCAATCTAAAAAGTCATGTTTGGATAGCTGAATATTTTGTGACCGCTTTAAAGTTTGTTTGGTGTCTGTAAGTGAAAGTATGAAGGAGCTGAAACTTTTGGCAGAACGTGTGTTTTGAAGCGGTAAAAAGCATGTTCTCATTGACTTCAATGTTAAAAAAAAGTGTCTAAAAGCTTAATATTTTAAAAAGTATAAATAGTACAAAAAAACTTGAAGAAGTCCCATCGTTAGCTGAACGAGACGAACATTTTAATAGTTGAATGGTCTCAATAGCTCAAAGTATGCAGAAGTTACGCAGAGCCAAAAAACGTACGGAATAATAAAATTAAAATTAAAATTAAGAAGAAGAATAATAAAAAACGAATATCAATACTGGGAATGCTTATTAAAGCATTCCCACTAATTAAAATTAAGAAGAAGAACTAGAAAATGCATTCCCTGAGGAAAATGCGAGTGGGAATGCTGAATTGCTGAGCCCGCACCAAAGCCATTCACCATAACCACTACACTATCTTTAGGACACACAGCTCCTTTCTCTATCTGCAAAGTAGAGAGTATGCTGACTTCCTGGTCGCCCCTCCCCCCTCAAGAGGTTTCCCCTCCCCCCAGGTCAGTGAGGAGGAATATTGCACTGAGGTAGAAAGCTATTTATGGAAAGAAATTCCATTACAAACGCCTTTTAATTCACAGACCAATACATTAATTACGCCTCCAAACAAAACGTAATAAATCCACAACCGTACATGCGATCGATACAGCGACTTCACCGTTTGAAAGACACGGCCCTTGTGAACGCAGCGATATGAAATTTATGTTGATAAACTTAAAATTGTGGCCATGCCAGCGATTTAGAAAAGAGCGTCTTTGTGTGTTTGCAGGAATTTTTTTTAGACTTTTTAACATGACGGTCAATGGGAGGGCGTTTGAGGCACTTGTCCTTTAGAAGCTCCTGGAACTAAAAGTCAAATGCCTATCGCAAAACTGATCACATTGCCTGAAACCAGACAAGCATACCTACGTTTTGATATATAAATTGTGTATGACAAGTAGATCTTGTGGGCGTGAGAGCAATTTGTTCGCCCTTTTTTTAAAGATAATTTTTGTTTTCAAAGATCTCCACTCTAAAGGTCACATGACACACTCTAAACCTGCTCCATAGGATTACATTATAACCGATAAAAAAATCACTAAACGTAAATTGCGTTTTCACAAAAACCGTATAAGATATCAATCTAAAAAGTCATGTTTGGATAGCTGAATATTTTGTGACCGCTTTAAAGTTTGTTTGGTGTCTGTAAGTGAAAGTATGAAGGAGCTGAAACTTTTGGCAGAACGTGTGTTTTGAAGCGGTAAAAAGCATGTTCTCATTGACTTCAATGTTAAAAAAGTGTCTAAAAGCTTAATATTTTAAAAAGTATAAATAGTACAAAAAAACTTGAAGAAGTCCCATCGTTAGCTGAACGAGACGAACATTTTAATAGTTGAATGGTCTCAATAGCTCAAAGTATGCAGAAGTTACGCAGAGCCAAAAAACGTACGGAATAAAATTAAAATTAAAATTAAAATTAAGAAGAAGAATAATAAAAAACGAATATCAATACTGGGAATGCTTATTAAAGCATTCCCACTAATAATAAAAAACGAATATCAATACTGGGAATGCTTATTAAAGCATTCCCACTAATAACTAGAAAATGCATTTCCTGAGGAAAATGCGAGTGGGAATGCTGAATAGCTGAGCCCGCACCAAAGCCATTCACCATAACCACTACACTATCTTTAGGACACACAGCTCCTTTCTCTATCTGCAAAGTAGAGAGTATGCTGACTTCCTGGTCGCCCCTCCCCCCTCAGGAGGTTTCCCCTCCCCCAGGTCAGTGAGGAGGAATATTGCACTGAGGTAGAAAGCTATTTATGGAAAGAAATGCCATTACAAACGCCTTTTAATTCACAGACCAATACATGAATTACGCCTTCAAACAAAACGTAATAAATCCACAACCGTACATGCGATCGATACAGCGACTTCACCGTTTGAAAGACACGGCCCTTGTGAACGCATCGATATGAAATTTATGTTGATAAACTTAAAAATGTGCCCATGTCAGCGATTTAGAAAAGAGCGTCTTTGTGTGTTTTGCAGAAACATTTTTTAGACTTTTTAACATGACTCTTGTCCTTTAGAAGCTCCTGGAACTAAAACTAAAATACGTATCACAAAACTGATCACATTGCCTGAAACCAGACAAGCATACCTACGTTTTGATATATAAATTGTGTATGACAAGTAGATCTTGTGGGCGTGAGAGCAATTTGTTCCCCCTTTTTTTAAAGATAATATTTTTTGTGGATGATCTGCACTCTAAAGGTCACATGACACACTCTAAACCTGCTCCATAGGGTTACATTATAACCGATAAAATATCACTAAACGTAAATTGCGTTTTCACAAAAACCGTAAAAGATATCAATCTAAAAAGTCATGTTTGGATAGCTGAATATTTTGTGACCGCTTTAAAGTTTGTTTGGTGTCTGTAAGTGAAAGTATGAAGGAGCTGAAACTTTTGGCAGAACGTGTGTTTTGAAGCGGTAAAAAGCATGTTCTCATTGACTTCAATGTTAAAAAAAAGTGTCTAAAAGCTTAATATTTTAAAAAGTATAAATAGTACAAAAAAACTTGAAGAAGTCCCATCGTTAGCTGAACGAGACGAACATTTTAATAGTTGAATGGTCTCAATAGCTCAAAGTATGCAGAAGTTACGCAGAGCCAAAAAACGTACGGAATAATAAAATTAAAATTAAAATTAAGAAGAAGAACTAGAAAATGCATTCCCTGAGGAAAATGCGAGTGGGAATGCTGAATAGCTGAGCCCCCACCAAAGCCATTCACCATAACCACTACACTATCTTTAGGACACACAGCTCCTTTCTCTATCTGCAAAGTAGAGAGTATGCTGACTTCCTGGTCGCCCCTCCCCCCTCAAGAGGTTTCCCCTCCCCCCAGGTCAGTGAGGAGGAATATTGCACTGAGGTAGAAAGCTATTTATGGAAAGAAATTCCATTACAAACGCCTTTTAATTCACAGACCAATACATTAATTACGCCTCCAAACAAAACGTAATAAATCCACAACCGTACATGCGATCGATACAGCGACTTCACCGTTTGAAAGACGCGGCCCTTGTGAACGCATCGATATGAAATTTATGTTGATAAACTTAAAATTGTGGCCATGCCAGCGATTTAGAAAAGAGCGTCTTTGTGTGTTTTGCAGGAAAATTTTTAAAATTTTTAACATGGACGGTCAATGAGAGTGGTTTTGTCACTCTTGTCCTTTAGAAGCTCCTGGAACTAAAACTAAAATACGTATCACAAAACTGATCACATTGCCTGAAACCAGACAAGCATACCTACGTTTTGATATATAAATTGTGTATGACAAGTAGATCTTGTGGGCGTGAGAGCAATTTGTTCGCCCTTTTTTTAAAGATAATTTTTGTTTTCAAAGATCTCCACTCTAAAGGTCACATGACACACTCTAAACCTGCTCCATAGGATTACATTATAACCGATAAAAAAATCACTAAACGTAAATTGCGTTTTCACAAAAACCGTATAAGATATCAATCTAAAAAGTCATGTTTGGATAGCTGAATATTTTGTGACCGCTTTAAAGTTTGTTTGGTGTCTGTAAGTGAAAGTATGAAGGAGCTGAAACTTTTGGCAGAACGTGTGTTTTGAAGCAGGAAAAAGGATGTTCTCATTGACTTCAATGTTAAAAAAAAGTGTCTAAAAGCTTAATATTTTAAAAAGTATAAATAGTACAAAAAAACTTGAAGAAGTCCCATCGTTAGCTGAACGAGATGAACATTTTAAAAGTTGAATGGTCTCAATAGCTCAAAGTATGCAGAAGTTACGCAGAGCCAAAAAACGTACGGAATAATAAAATTAAAATTAAAATTAAAATTAAAACTAGAAAATGCATTCCCTGAGGAAAATGCGATGCGTGGGAATGCTGAATTGCTGAGCCCGCACCAAAGCCATTCACCATAACCACTACACTATCTTTAGGACACACAGCTCCTTTCTCTATCTGCAAAGTAGAGAGTATGCTGACTTCCTGGTCGCCCCTCCCCCCTCAAGAGGTTTCCCCTCCCCCCAGGTCAGTGAGGAGGAATATTGCACTGAGGTAGAAAGCTATTTATGGAAAGAAATTCCATTACAAACGCCTTTTAATTCACAGACCAATACATTAATTACGCCTCCAAACAAAACGTAATAAATCCACAACCGTACATGCGATCGATACAGCGACTTCACCGTTTGAAAGACGCGGCCCTTGTGAACGCATCGATATGAAATTTATGTTGATAAACTTAAAATTGTGGCCATGCCAGCGATTTAGAAAAGAGCGTCTTTGTGTGTTTTGCAGGAAAATTTTTAAAATTTTTAACATGGACGGTCAATGAGAGTGGTTTTGTCACTCTTGTCCTTTAGAAGCTCCTGGAACTAAAACTAAAATACGTATCACAAAACTGATCACATTGCCTGAAACCAGACAAGCATACCTACGTTTTGATATATAAATTGTGTATGACAAGTAGATCTTGTGGGCGTGAGAGCAATTTGTTCGCCCTTTTTTTAAAGATAATTTTTGTTTTCAAAGATCTCCACTCTAAAGGTCACATGACACACTCTAAACCTGCTCCATAGGATTACATTATAACCGATAAAAAAATCACTAAACGTAAATTGCGTTTTCACAAAAACCGTATAAGATATCAATCTAAAAAGTCATGTTTGGATAGCTGAATATTTTGTGACCGCTTTAAAGTTTGTTTGGTGTCTGTAAGTGAAAGTATGAAGGAGCTGAAACTTTTGGCAGAACGTGTGTTTTGAAGCAGGAAAAAGGATGTTCTCATTGACTTCAATGTTAAAAAAAAGTGTCTAAAAGCTTAATATTTTAAAAAGTATAAATAGTACAAAAAAACTTGAAGAAGTCCCATCGTTAGCTGAACGAGATGAACATTTTAAAAGTTGAATGGTCTCAATAGCTCAAAGTATGCAGAAGTTACGCAGAGCCAAAAAACGTACGGAATAATAAAATTAAAATTAAAATTAAAACTAGAAAATGCATTCCCTGAGGAAAATGCGAGTGGGAATGCTGAATTGCTGAGCCCGCACCAAAGCCATTCACCATAACCACTACACTATCTTTAGGACACACAGCTCCTTTCTCTATCTGCAAAGTAGAGAGTATGCTGACTTCCTGGTCGCCCCTCCCCCCTCAAGAGGTTTCCCCTCCCCCAGGTCAGTGAGGAGGAATATTGCACTGAGGTAGAAAGCTATTTATGGAAAGAAATTCCATTACAAACGCCTTTTAATTCACAGACCAATACATTAATTACGCCTCCAAACAAAACGTAATAAATCCACAACCGTACATGCGATCGATACAGCGACTTCACCGTTTGAAAGACACGGCCCTTGTGAACGCATCGATATGAAATTTATGTTGATAAACTTAAAATTGTGGCCATGCCAGCGATTTAGAAAAGAGCGTCTTTGTGTGTTTTGCAGGAAAATTTTAATTTTTTTTAACATGGACGGTCAATGAGAGTGGTTTTGTCGCTCTTGTCCTTTAGAAGCTCCTGGAACTAAAACTAAAATACGTATCACAAAACTGATCACATTGCCTGAAACCAGACAAGCATACCTACGTTTTGATATATAAATTGTGTATGACAAGTAGATCTTGTGGGCGTGAGAGCAATTTGTTCGCCCTTTTTTTAAAGATAATTTTTGTTTTCAAAGATCTCCACTCTAAAGGTCACATGACACACTCTAAACCTGCTCCATAGGATTACATTATAACCGATAAAAAAATCACTAAACGTAAATTGCGTTTTCACAAAAACCGTATAAGATATCAATCTAAAAAGTCATGTTTGGATAGCTGAATATTTTGTGACCGCTTTAAAGTTTGTTTGGTGTCTGTAAGTGAAAGTATGAAGGAGCTGAAACTTTTGGCAGAACGTGTGTTTTGAAGCAGGAAAAAGGATGTTCTCATTGACTTCAATGTTAAAAAAAAGTGTCTAAAAGCTTAATATTTTAAAAAGTATAAATAGTACAAAAAAACTTGAAGAAGTCCCATCGTTAGCTGAATGAGACGAACATTTTAAAAGTTAAATGGTCTCAATAGCTCAAAGTATGCAGAAGTTACGCAGAGCCAAAAAACGTACGGAATAAAATTAAGAAGAAGAATAATAAAAAACGAATATCAATACTGGGAATGCTTATTAAAGCATTCCCACTAATAATAAAAAACGAATATCAATACTGGGAATGCTTATTAAAGCATTCCCACTAATTAAGAAGAAGAATAATAAAAAACGAATATCAATACTGGGAATGCTTATTAAAGCATTCCCACTAATAATAAAAAACGAATATCAATACTGGGAATGCTTATTAAAGCATTCCCACTAATAATAAAAAACGAATATCAATACTGGGAATGCTTATTAAAGCATTCCCACTAATAAAAAATGAATATCAATACTGGGAATGCTTATTAAAGCATTCCCACTAATAAAAAACGAATATCAATACTGGGAATGCTTATTAAAGCATTCCCACTAATAAAAAACGAATATCAATACTGGGAATGCTTATGAAAGCATTCCCACTAACTAGACAATGCATTTCCTGAGGAAAATGCGATGCGTGGGAATGCTGAATTGCTGAGCCCGCGCCAAAGCCATTCACCATAACCACTACACTATCTTTAGGACACACAGCTCCTTTCTCTATCTGCAAAGTAGAGAGCGTCCTGACTTTCTGGTTGCCCCTCCCCCCTCAAGAGGTTTCCCCCCCCCCCAGGTCAGTGAGGAGGAATATTGCACTGAGGTAGAAAGCTATTTATGGAAAGAAATTCCATTACAAACGCCTTTTATTCACAGACCAAATACATGAATTAAGCCTTCAAACAAAACTTAATAAATCCACAACCGTACATGCGATCGATACAGCGACTACACCGTTTGAAACACAAGGCTTTTGTGAACGCATCGATATGAAATTTATGTTGATAAACTTAAAAATGTAGCCATGTCAGTGATTTAGAAAAGAGTGTCTGTGTGTTTTGCAGAAACATTTTTTAGACTTTTTAACATGACGGTCAATGGGAGGGATTTTGAGGCACTTGTCCTTTAGAAGCTCCTGGAACTAAAAGTCAAATGCCTATTGCAAAACTGATCACATTGCCTGAAACCAGACAAAAATACGTTTTGATATATAAATTGTGTATGACAAGTAGATCTTGTGGGCGTGAGAGCAATTTGTTTCCCCTTTTTTTAAAGATAATTTTTTTTCAATGATCTGCACTCTAAAGGTCACATGACACACTCTAAAACTGTTCCATAGGATTACATTATAACCGATAAAATTTTCTGAAAAGATCACTAAACGTAAATTGCGTTTTCCCCTTTTTTTAAAGATAATTTTTTTTTCAATGATCTCCACTCTAGTGATCAGTCTAGACCGCTTTAAAGTTTGTTTGGTGTCTGTAAGTGAAAGTATGAAGGAGAAGAAGCATTTGGCATCACATGAGATTTTAAGGGCTAAAAAGCATGTTCTCATTGACTTCAATGTTAAAAAAAAGTGTCTAAAAGCTTAATATTTTAAAAAGTATAAATAGTACAAAAAAACTTGAAGAAGTCCCATCGTTAGCTGAATGAGATGAACATTTTAAAAGTTGAATGGTCTCAATAGCTGAAAGTATGCAGAAGTTACGCAGAGCCAAAAAACGTACGTAATAAAATTAAAAATAACTAGAAAATGCATTTCCTGAGGAAAATGCGCGTGGGAATGCAGAATTGCGGAGCCCGCGCCAAAGCCATTCACCATAACCACTACACTATCTTTAGGACACACAGCTCCTTTCTCTATCTGCAAAGTAGAGAGTATCCTGACTTCCTGGTCGCCCCTCCCCCCTCAAGAGGTTCCCCACCCAGGTCAGTGAGGAGGAATATTGCACTGAGGTAAGAATGATATTTATGGAAATAAATAGCATTACAAACGCTTTTAATTCACAGACCAAATACGTGAAATACACCTTAATAAATCCACAACCGTACATGCGATCGATACAGCGACTTCACCGTTTGAAAGACACGGCCCTTGTGAACACATCGATATTAAATTTATGTTGATCAACTTAAAAATGTGGCCATGAGGGGGCGTGGCCTGGAGCGGCATGGGATAGGATGCTAGTCTGCTGAGCTCCGCCGGCCGTTCATCCTAAATAACTATCCTTGGACTTCACTCGCGATTATACCCGCTGAAAAACATCTAGCAGACCCCGGATAACCTAGTGGGTATGGCTCCGCCGAAGGCAAACAAGTCGGCTGGCCCCAAGATCGATCAATACCTCCGGCAGGAGAAAGATCCTCCGGGACAAGATGGCGGCGCCACGAGGACGGAGGAAGCAGCGGTTGGCGCGGACATAGCCAAGGTACTCCTGGCCATCACCTCCTGCCGAGAAGCAGTATCGGCCTGTCAGACCACCCTCACGGCGAAAATAGAGGAGGTGAAGGTGGATATCTCCCTCGTAAGACAGGACATGCAGAGGCTGAGGGAGAGGGTGTCCGAGGCGGAGGTGAGACTGGGCACCGTGGAGGACTCCCTCCCCCCCTTCAGCAATCCTCGGAAGCCATGCAGCTACAGATAAATCAACTACTACAGAAGCAGGACGACCTCGAGAACAGAAGTCGCAGGTGCAACCTGAGGTTTATTGGTCTCCCTGAGGGGGTGGAGGGGAGAGACCCACAGGACTTTCTGGAGAAGCTGCTGCGGGATCACTATGGTGGGGAGGCCTTCTCCCCAATGTTCGCCGTGGAGCGCGCTCATCGCATGTCGGGTAGGCCGCCGCCACCCGGGGCTCCCCCCCGCACGTTCATAGCGAAACTCCTGAACTACAGGGACAGGGATGCCATCCTCCGGCTTAGCAGAGAGAGGGGTAATATTCCCTTTAACAACAAGATGGTGGCCGTCTTCCCAGACTTCTCGGCCGAGGTCCAACACAGGAGGAAGACCTTCATGGAGGCCAAGCGGCGTCTGCGGGTCAAGCATATAAAGTATGCCATGCTGTTCCCGGCCCGCCTACGAGTGGAGGGCGAAGACCGGGCCTATTTCTTTGAGGATCCGGAAGAGGTTCTGACCTGGCTGGAGCGTCAAGAAAGGCACAGATAAGTACTATATTTCTACCTTGTCCCAATTGTATAGTTCCCGTTAGTGCCTTGGCCCTACAGCCCGCTCTGGCTGTATTCGCAGACACCCCCGGTCATCCACCCCACCACACGCCGCGGGGATGCCCCTCCGCTTTTCCTGCGGATGCCTCCTGCAGGGTATGCAAACCTGACTTTATTATCCCCCTGTTCGTTTCATACCTGAAGCCTTCCCTCCCCCTTGGGTGGCGGTGGGGGCTCCGAATTGCATTCTGACATTGCTCTCTGACACCCGGAGCCCCGCGACACCCCTACATTGTGTGATCTCCTGGGGGAGCTCCGGCATGCACAGGACTGAGACTCACGCTACCCGCACGAATATCACCTGTACTGGGGAGCTGGCCTGCACACTGCCCTGAGCGAGGGGAGATGGACATCTACTTTATTATTTTTATTTTTTATTTCTATTCTCCATCGACTCTCTCCCTCAAACGCTGGACGCCCCAAACGAAATTCTTTCCCCCCTGTTTATTTTTCACTCTGCCTCACCCTATCTTAATTTTTTACACGACTGCTGGATGTCCGCATGCTCCTACCCACAACTCTCCTTCCCCCGGCGGAGGGAGGCGCACAATTTGAAAGCTCGCAACGGGCAATGAGCATGGTCCTACATTGTGCCAAAGCACGCAGCGAATTTTTGCCCCACATGCAGCAACCCATCAACAGGACTGGGGGGGCTGCTGCCACACGGTTACAACCTGGATGGTTTAGTTTGTTGCTGTTCGAGACCGTGCTGGTGGCCTCCTCATGTTTAACCTTGTGTATCAGTATGCTACGGGTGCTGCCGATGCCACGTTGGCAGTTAAGGGTTCAAGCCCGCACCAGTTGGGGACAGTGCAGGGCAGGGAGGGGGGAGGGGGGGTGCAAAAGTTTGGGGTTAATGTTTTTTTTGTTTTTTTTACTGTTTTACTGCAGCAAAACGCATCTGGATGGTACTGTCTTGAGAAAATATTGTCCTACATGGCGGTGTATGTATTTGAACATGGTCTAATGCTAAGTATTATTAGGAGTCGCCTGAATCCTGGGGTTCTGCATATTCCCTGGCTCATCCCATGGCCACGCTAAAGTTTTTAACTTGGAATGTCCGAGGGATGAGAGACCCGATTAAGCGATCTGCAATTTTCGCAGTGCTTAAAAAACTGAGGGCTGATGTCGTGGTCCTTGTGGAGACGCACGCTGAAGGCCTAGCCCAGGAGGACGCTCGGGCGACCTTGGGTGGGCTGGGGTTACCACTCGGTACACACCTCTCACTCCAGAGGAGTCTCTATGCTTATTGCCAAAAACGGTGCACTTTGAACTACAGGATTCAGTGATAGACCCACAGGGCAGATATATATTCCTAAAAGTAAAAATGTATGGTGATATGTTTCTCCTGATGGCAATCTATGTCCCACCTCCGTTTCAATCCACTATTTTGGTCTCTGGGTTTGACTTCATGGCCTTGCACTCTGATATACCGGCGGTCTGGCTGGGAGATTTCAACAATGTACTTGACCCCTCCCTAGATAGAATGGTCAGGGACCAGGCCACACCTACGGAATCGCGTCCGACTAGATTCGCAGGACTCCTCGCAGACTTCGGTCTCGTGGATGCCTGGAGGTACAGCCACCCCACAGACAGGGCATATTCTTGCTTTTCAGCCTCACATTCCTCAATGTCCCGTATAGACCTAATAGTGTCCAAATCACTTCTCCCCAGAGTGAAGGGCACTGGCTTCTCCCCCCGGTCCCTCTCTGACCACTGCCCTTGCTGGGCAGAACTGTCACTGCCTCGGGTTCGCCCGCCGCCATCATGGCGGCTAAACCCATTTTGGCTGACCTTGCTTCCGGAGGATGCGGACCTAGCAACAGAGTGGGAGCAATATTTTGCGGATTTAACTCTGGGTCTGCGTCTCCCCGGGCGGTTTGGGAGGCCTTTAAATTACATGCTCGCATGACGCTCTCCTCCCGCATAAACTCCATTAAGATCGCATCTGCAGAGGCACTTGATAGGGCCACGGAACTAGTTGAGGCAAAAGAAAGGGAGTACACTGCCAACCCGACGGCCGATTTAGCAGCAGAGCTTAGGCTCTACACTAGGGCAACAGACCAACTACATTATGAGAAATCGAAACGAAAACTCTTCTTCCTTAGGCAACGGACATTTGAACACGGGGAGAGAGCGGGGAAGTTACTCGCCTACTTGGTACACTGCGTGGAGAGACCCCCGGTGGTGATTTCCCTGCGCTCTCCGGCAGGGGACCTTATAACAGACCCGGAGCAAGTGACCACTATGTTTAGAGACTTCTTCTCCTCACTTTATGACACAGTAGCACCAGACGACGACTCCCTATCAGATGCGTTCCTGGCCGACCTACTAATCCCCAGACTGACGGCACAACAGACTCAGACACTTGAAGAGCCGCTGACGGCAGAGGAAATATCCGCTGCTCTTGCTGGCCTCCCGAAATCAAAAGCGCCGGGATCGGACGGCCTGCCGGCTGAGTTTTACTCCACCTACGCGGAAAACCCTAGTCCCTAAACTCCTTGCCCTATATAACTCCATCTTTGAAGGCTCTGAGCTCCCACCCTCGATGAGAGAAGCGACCATAGTACTGATCCCCAAACCAGGGAAAGACCCCCACTTACCCGAGTCATACCGCCCCATCTCCCTATTACAAGTTGACATCAAAGTATTGGCCAAAGTGCTCTCAGCCCGCCTCAACACCGTGATCCTTTCCCTTGTGCACGTTGATCAGGCGGGCTTCATGCCCGGTACGAAATACCTCCTTTAATCTCAGGAGGCTATTTATCAACCTTCAGGCTGCGCACGACAACTCAGGCTCCAGAATAGTCGTCGCCCTGGACACTGCCAAGGCGTTCGATTCAGTGGAGTGGCGGTACCTTTGGACTTGTCTAGCGACATTTGGATTAGGCCCCAGATTCATTCGCTGGGTAAAACTCCTTTATCAAGATCCAGTAGCCAGAGTGCTGGCTAATGGGTGGCCGTCTGACAGATTCCCTCTGCGACGTGGCACGAGACAGGGTTGCCCCCTGTCGCCACTGCTATATGCACTTGCAGCGGAGCCACTGGCGATTGCCATACGCACGCACCCTGACATAACAGGACTGCAGAGAGGGGGAGTGGAGGAGCGTATAAGCACATACGCAGATGACACATTGCTATACCTGGATGACTCTACTAATTCCCTCCCGGTGGCTCTGGACCTGATAGAGCGCTTTGGCGCCTTCTCGGGACTCAGAATCAACTGGGATAAGTCCCAAATACTCCCCCTGGACAGCTACCCGTTCACTAGGGACAAGGCCCAACTCCCACTGCAGAGGGTTGCTGAGATCAAATACCTGGGAGTTCGAGCCACCAGGGACCCGGCAGACTATGTCCCATTGAATGTCGCACCATTGTATGATATGCTCAAGCAGAGAACACAGGTTTGGGCTCGTCTCCCACTGGGAGTTACGGGTCGCATAAATTTTGTGAAAATGGTACTGCTACCAAAGATTCTGTACATGGTGTGGCACTCGCCGGTATACCTGGTGCTTCGGTGCTTCAGGCAGTTAGAGGCTCTCCTCAGGCCGTTCGTCTGGGGCTCAGCGAGACATAAACTCCCCTGGCACAGACTGAAAAATCCCACTGACCTAGCAGGACTCGCGTTGCCCGACTTCAACGCATACTATCTGGCTGCCCAGTTGTCGCAACTATTTCATGTGGATAAGGTGGACAGGACCAGATTCCTCCGCCTCCTATGCCCTGCATGGACCCAATCGACGGGCGACCCCATAGTGATTATAGCGGGGGGGGGTGAGACTAACGGGGGAGCGACATTCTCTCCTGTATCACTACAGAAGAGTGTGGAGCGTTGTTTCGGACAGGCTGGGCATAGCGCCCCTGCATGGCTACACCTCCCTGTGGCACAACAACGCCCTGCCGGAGCTGGAGCACATCCACGACACTGAGATTTGGAGCTCCAGGGGGATATATTATCTGTCACACATCACCAGTGGTGGGAAACTGAAACCCTTTGCCGTGCTGCAAGCTGAATATGGCCTGCCTGATCATATGCTATTCCGCTACGCCCAACTGAGACATGCCTTCCAGGCCCAGTTCCCCCAGGATGACCTGGTTATGGCCGACAACCCCCTAATGGCAGCAGTTAAGTACCCAGACCCCAAAAAATTTATCACCCAATTTCACACCATGATTACGCTTCCGAGCGCGACAGTGTCTGCCCTAAAGTCCAGGTGGGTGGGGGAGGTGGGTCCAATGGAGGACGATGAGTGGAGTGATGCTCTAGACGCATGCAAACTAGTATCTCCTAAGCTGTTGGACCGCCTCACACAAACCTTCATACTTAACAGAGCCTACCTCACACCCCTCAGGATCTCTAGATATAGGAGGGACTTCCCCTCTACCTGCCCAATGTGTGACCATGAGGCAGGAACCTTCTTTCACCTGATTTGGCAGTGTGTTAAGATCCAGGCTTTCTGGGAGCAGGTGGTGAGGTTCCTCCATGATAAGATGGGATCCCCCATAACTCTGTAGCCAAAGCCATGTCTGCTAGGTATATTCCCAGATGCAGAAATGAATAAATTCATAAAGGTCTTCCTACATGAGACACTTTTTGTGGCCCGGAAGGTTATAGCGCGAGTGTGGATGCGCTCAGGCCCCCCTGAGTTCTCCCACTGGCTGGCGGAGGTCAATAATGTACTTCCATACAAAAAAACTGGTTTATTCTCACAGGGGCTGCCCGGCCAAATATGGGAAAAGTGGCTGAACTCACCCTCAACCAGTTCCTAGACGTTTAAGTGTATGCATTGCTGTATTTCATGCATTTTATTTCTTGTAGATAGGCTCATGTTTACATCCTGCTCGAGATCATTTGATTCATATTGTAACGCTACGCCTCCTGTATACCATGTGTAATGCTGTTTTGCTCAATAAAAGCTTTCTTGATGGAAAAAAAAAATGTGGCCATGTCAGCGATTTAGAAAAGAGCGTCTTTGTGTGTTTTGCAGAAACATTTTTTATACTTTTTAACATGACGGTCAATGGGAGGGATTTTGAGGCTCTTGTCCTTTAGAAGCTTCTGGAACTAAAAGTCAAATGCCTATCGCAAAACTGATCACATTGCCTGAAACCAGACAAAAATACCTACGTTTTGATATATAAATTGTTTATGACAAGTAGATCTTGTGGGCGTGAGAGCAATTTGTTTCCCCTTTTTTTAAAGATAATTTTTTTTTCAATGATCTCCACTATAAAGGTCACATGACACACTCTAAAACTGTTCCATAGGATTACATTATAACCGATAACATTTTCTGAAAAAATCACTAAACGTAAATTGCGTTTTCACAAAAACCGTAAAAGATATCAATCTGAAAAGTCATAGCCGGATAGCTGAATATTTTGTGACCGCTTTAAAGTTTGTTTGGTGTCTGTAAGTGAAAGTATGAAGGAGCTGAAACTTTTGGCAGCGCGTGTGATTTCACAAGGATGTTCTCATTGACTTCAATGTTAAAAAAAGTGTCTAAAAGCTTAATATATTAAAAAGTATAAATAGTACAAAAAAACTTGAAGTCCCATCGTTAGCTGAACGAGATGAACATTTTAATAGTTGAATGGTCTCAATAGCTGAAAGTATGCCGAAGGTACGCAGAGCCAAAAAACGTACGGAACTAGACAATGCATTTCCTGAGGAAAATGCGAGTGGGAATGCTGAATAGCTGAATTGCTGAGCCCGCACAAAAGCCATTCACCATAACCACTACAGTATCTTTAGGACATACAAGCAGTGTTCCTTCAGTACTTTATAAAGCCTAATATCACACAGCTCCTTTCTCTATCTGCAATATAGAGAGTGTCCTGACTTGCCTGGTCGCCCCTCCCCCCTCAAGAGGCTTTCTCCACATGAGGTGGGGGAGGAGGACAGCACTGAGGTAAGGAAAGCTATTTAGGGAATCAAAATACCATTAGAAACGCTTTCATCCATACACAAAATCAGTTATCGAAGCCTTCAAACAAAACGTAATAAATCCACAACCGTACATGCGATCGATACAGCGACTTCACCGTTTGAAACACAAGGCTTTTGTGAACAAATCGGTATAAAATTTATGTTGATAAACTTAAAAATCTGTGCATGTCAGCGATTTAGAAAAGAGCGTCTTTGTGTGTTTTGCAGAAACATTTTAAAGTCTTTTTAACATGAGTGTCAATGAGAGTTTATTTGTCCTTCTTGTCCTTTAGAAGCTCCTGGAACTAAAAATAAAATACGTATCACAAAACTGATAACATTGCCTGAAACCAGACAACCATACCTACGTTTTGATATATAAATTGTGTATGACAAGTAGATCTTGTGGGCGTGAGAGCAATTTGTTTCCCCTTTTTTTAAAGATAACTTTTTTTCAATCATCTCCACTCTAAAGGTCACATGACACACTCTAAATCCCTTCCATAGGATTACATTATAACCGATTACATTTTCTGAAAAAATTGCTAAACGTAAATTGCGTTTTCACAAAAACCGTAAAAGATATCAATCTAAAAAGTCATGTTTGGATAGCTGAATATATTGTGACCGCTTTAAAGTTTGTTTGGTGTCTGTAAGTGAAAGTATGAAGGAGCTGAAACTTTTGGCAGAACGTGTGTTTTGAAGCGGTAAAAACATGTTCTCATTGACTTCAATGTTAAAAAAAAGTGTCTAAAAGCTTAATATTTTAAAAAGTATAAATAGTAAAAAAAAAACTTGAAGAAGTCCCATCGTTAGCTGAACGAGATGAACATTTTAAAAGTTGAATGGTCTCAATAGCTGAAAGTATGCAGAAGTTACGCAGAGCCAAAAAACGTACGGAATAATAAAATTAAAACTAGAAAATGCATTTCCTGAGGAAAATGCGCGTGGGAATGCTGAATTGCTGAGCCCGCGCCAAAGCCATTCACCATAACCACTACACTATCTTTAGGACACACAGCTCTTTTCTCTATCTGCAAAGTAGAGAGTATCCTGACTTCCTGGTCGCCCCTCCCCCCTCAAGAGGTTTCCCTCCCCTCCCAGGTCAGTGAGGAGGAATATTGCACTGAGGTACAGAAAGCTATTTATGGAAAGAAATACCATTACAAACGCTTTTAATTCACAGACCAAATACATGAATTAAGCCTTCAAACAAAACGTAATAAATCCACAACCGTACATGCGATCGATACAGCGACTACACCGTTTGAAACACAAGGCTTTTGTGAACGCATCGATATGAAATTTATGTTGATAAACTTAAAAATGTGGGCATGTCAGCGATTTAAAAAAGAGTGTCTTTGTGCGTTTTGCTGGGAAATTTTTTAGACGTTTTAACATGAGAGTCAATGACAGAAAATTTGGTACTCTTGTCCTTTAGAAGCTCCACAAACTAAAAATAAAATGCATATCACAAAACTGATCACATTGTCTGAAACCAGACAAAAATACCTACGTTTTGATATATAAATTGTGTATGACAAGTAGATCTTGTGGGCGTGAGAGCAATTTGTTTCCCCTTTTTTTAAAGATCATTTTTTTTCAATGATCTCCACTGTACTGGTCACATGACACACTCTAAAACTGTTCCATAGGATTACATTATAACCGATAAAATTTTCTGAAAAAATCACTAAACGTAAATTGCGTTTTCACAAAAACCGTAAAAGATATCAATCTGAAAAGTCATAGCCGGATAGCTGAATATTTTGTGACCGCTTTAAAGTTTATTTGGTGTCTGTAAGTGAAAGTATGAAGGAGCTGAAACTTTTGGCAGCGCGTGTGATTTGAAGCGGTAAAAAGGATGTTCTCATTGACTTCAATGTTAAAAAAAAAAAGTGTCTAAAAGCTTAATATTTTAAAAAGTATAAATAGTACAAAAAAACTTGAAGAAGTCCCATCGTTAGCTGAACGAGACGAACATTTTAATAGTTGAATGGTCTCAATAGCTGAAAGTATGCAGAAGTTACGCAGAGCCAAAAAACGTACGGAATAATAATAGTAAAGGATAAAAATAAAAAACGAATATCAATACTGGGAATGCTTATTAAAGCATTCCCACTAATTAAGAAGAAGAATAATAAAAAACGAATATCAATACTGGGAATGCTTATTAAAGCATTCCCACTAATAATAAATTTACGGATATCAATACTGGGAATGCTTATTAAGCATTCCCACTAGTAAAAAACGAATATCAATACTGGGAATGCTTATTAAAGCATTCCCACTAATAATAAAAAACGAATATCAATACTGGGAATGCTTATTAAAGCATTCCCACTAATAATAAAAAACGAATATCAATACTGGGAATGCTTATTAAAGCATTCCCACTAATAAAGGAGAAAAATAAGAATAACTAGAAAATGCATTTCCTGAGGAAAATGCGCGTGGGAATGCTGAATAGCTGAATTGCTGAGCCCGCACCAAAGCCATTCACCATAACCACTACACAATCTTTAGGACACACAGCTCTTTTCCCTATCTGCAAAGTAGAGAGTATCCTGACTTCCTGGTCGCCCCTCCCCCTCAAGAGGTTTTCTCCCCCCCCCCAGGACAGTGAGGAGGAATATTGCACTGAGGTAGAAAGCTATTTATGGAAAGAAATAGCATTACAAACGCCTTTTAATTCACAGACCAAATACATGAATTAAGCCTTCAAACAAACCTTAATAAATCCACAACCGTACATGCGATCAATACAGCGACTACACCGTTTGAAACACAAGGCTTTTTTGAACGAATTGGTATAAAATTTATGTTGATTAACTTAAAAATGTGGGCATGTCAGCGATTTAAAAAAGAGTGTCTTTGTGCGTTTTGCTGGGAAATTTTTTAGACGTTTTAACATTACAGTCAATGAGAGAAATTTTGGCGCTCTTGTCCTTTAGAAGCTCCACAAACTAAAAATAAAATTGCCTGAAACCAGACAAAAATACCTACGTTTTGATATATAAATTGTGTATGACAAGTAGATCTTATGGGCGTGAGAGCAATTTGTTTCCCCTTTTTTTAAAGATAATTTTTTTTCAATGATCTGCACTGTAATGGTCAAATGACACACTGTAAATCAGCTCCATAGGAACACATTATAACCGATTAAATTTAAAAATGTGGGCATGTCAGCGATTCAAAAAAGAGTGTCTTTGTGCGTTTTGCAGAAACATTTTAAAGTCTTTTTAACATTACAGTCAATGAGAGAAAATTTCGGTCTCTTGTCCTTTAGAAGCTCCTGGAACTAAAAGTCAAATGCCTATCACAAAACTGATCACATTGCCTGAAACCAGACAAAAATACCTACATTTTGATATATAAATTGTGTATGACAAGTAGATCTTGTGGGCGTGAGAGCAATTTGTTTCCCCTTTTTTTAAAGATAATTTTTTTTTCAATGATCTCCACTGTACTGGTCACATGACACACTCTAAAACTGTTCCATAGGATTACATTATAACCGATAACATTTTCTGAAAAAATCACTAAACGTAAATTGCGTTTTCACAAAAACCGTAAAAGATATCAATCTGAAAAGTCATAGCCGGATAGCTGAATATTTTGTGACCGCTTTAAAGTTTGTTTGGTGTCTGTAAGTGAAAGTATGAAGGAGCTGAAACTTTTGGCAGGACGTGTGATTTGAAGCGGTAAAAGCATGTTCTCATTGACTTCAATGTTAAAAAAAGTGTCTAAAAGCTTAATATTTTAAAAAGTATAAATAGTACAAAAAAACTTGAAGAAGTCCCATCGTTAGCTGAACGAGATGAACATTTTAATAGTTGAATGGTCTCAATAGCTGAAAGTATGCAGAAGTTACGCAGAGCCAAAAAACTTACGGAATAATAAAAATAACTAGAAAATGCATTTCCTGAGGAAAATGCGAGTGGGAATGCTGAATAGCTGAGCCCGCGCCAAAGCCATTCACCATAACCACTACAGTATCTTTAGGACACACAGCTCCTTTCTCTATCTGCAAAGTAGAGAGTATCCTGACTTCCTGGTCGCCCCTCCCCCCTCAAGAGGTTTCCCCTCCCCCCCAGGTCAGTGAGGAGGAATATTGCACTGAGGTAGAAAGCTATTTATGGAAAGAAATACCATTACAAACGCCTTTTAATTCACAGACCAAATACGTGAAATACGCCTTCAAACAAAACCTAATAAATCCACAACCGTACATGCGATCGTTACAGCGACTTCACCGTTTGAAAGACACGGCCCTTGTGAACGCATCGATATGAAATTTATGTTGATAAACTAAAAAATGTGGCCATGTCAGCGATTTAGAAAAGAGCGTCTTTGTGCGTTTTGCAGAAACATTTTTTAGACTTTTTAACATTACACTCAATGAGAGAAATTTTGGGGCTCTTGTCCTTTGGAAGCTCCACGAACTAAAAGTCAAATGCCTATCACAGAACTGATCACATTGCCTGAAACCAGACAAAAATACCTACGTTTTGATATATAAATTGTGTATGACAAGTAGATCTTGTGGGCGTGAGAGCAATTTGTTTCCCCTTTTTTTAAAGATAATTTTTTTTCAATGATCTGCACTGTACTGGTCACATGACACACTCTAAAACACCTTCCATAGGAATACATTATAACCGATAAAATTTTCTGAAAAAATCACTAAGGCCCCGTACACACCATAGAATCCATCCGCTGAAAAATCTCAGCGGATCGGTTTCAGCGGATAGATTCTATGGTGTGTACATTCCTGCGGATATTTATCCATGGAAATTTCACAATTCCAGCAGATAAAAATTTGTAGACATGTCTACAAATCTATCCGCTTGAATTGATCCCAACGGATTGATCCGCTGGTCTGTACAGACTCACCGGATCAATCCGTCCGAAGGGATCCCCCGCATGCGTCGTAATGATTCGACGCATGCGTGGAATTCCTTATATGACAGCGTCGCGCTCACGTCATCGCAAGGGGATTTCGGCGCGGATTTCGATCCCATGGTGAGTACACTCCATCGGATCCAAATCCGCTGAAATCCTCAAGAGGATTTATCCGCGGTAACGGTCCGCTGGACCGTATCCGCTGATAAATCCTCTCGTGTGTACTAGGCCTTAACGTAAATTGTGTTTTCACAAAAAACTTAAAAGATATCAATCTAAAAAGTCATTTTCGGATAGCTGAATATTTTGTGACCGTTTTAAAGTTTGACTAAACAAAGACATACTGGGGTTTAGAAGGGGTTCGGAGGAAGACAAGATATCGCTTTATGCGGACGATGTCTTGTTTTTCTTAGGAGATGTGGATAGTTCGTTGGCTCCAGTGGTTCGAATGGTTAGGGAATTTGGAAGGTTCTCTGGACTAATTGTCAATTGGGATAAATCGGCTCTACTTCCGATAGATCCAATATCCGAACAGACAATTGCCGAGATACCCCAGCTGAGAATTACAACAAAACTGAAGTACCTAGGGGTCTGGATTACTAGGGAGGCTAAGGAGTATACCAGTAACAACATAGCTCCACTTTTGTTAAAACTGAAATTAAAAAAAGACATTTGGAACCGTCTCCCCCTCTCTGTAGCTGGGAGATGCAACCTGATAAAAATGATCTGGCTCCCCCAGATATTATATGTGTTACACAACTCTCCAATTTGGCTGAACCAACTATGGTTTAAACGGATTGAAACATTATTTAGGGAGTTAATGTGGAAGGGAGGCCAGTCCAGAATTAAATTGCATACGATGCAGCTCCCGGTGAAGGAAGGGGGGATGGCGGTTCCACACCAAAGATCATATTTTCTGGCGTCTCAGCTACAGCAGTTAGCGGGCTGTGGCAATCTAAATTTGGGCAATAACTGCTTTAGGCTATTGCTATCAAGGGCCCCACACAAAATTTTAATAGAAGCCCTGGAGGCAAACTCATTTGTCCATCAATGCCTGACTATAAAGCTAATTAACAAAGCGTGGCAGACCACGAAAGCTTTATTGGGCTATATTGGGATAACTGAATTTGCTCCCCTATCGCATAATAAGAACTTAATGGAACTTAAAGATCTAGAAATCCCCAAAATTTGGGAGATCCAGGGAATAACACGGGTACTACATATGTATGAGGGCAACCTTATCAAAACGTTTTCAAAACTGAGAGAAGAATTTGATGTACCTAACAAAACTTTTTTTAATTACTTACAGATTAGACATGCCCTCCAGACCCAGTTTAAGTCTTATCCAATGGTTAGGACACATATCCCTGTGCTTCTTAAGACAATCCATACAAATATAACGAAAGGCCAAATCTCGGTACTATACGACAAAATCGGCACTAAAACTATAAGTCAAAGTGGGGCTTTTAAGAGCCGAGAAGGATGGGAAAAAGACATCGGGTCACTAACCTCGGAGCAATGGAATGATATTTTACATAGAGGGACATTGGTGTCAATCGCCCCAGCACAGAGATTGTCCCATTTATTTCTACTGCACCGGGTCTACCATACCCCTAAAAAAATGTTTCTTCTAGGTTGGAACCAGAGTGATGAATGCCCCAGGTGCAAGACACCGGGGGATCTTATTCATATGTTCTGGAGATGCCCCAAGCTCTTTAGATACTGGATAGAAGTGATAAATAGGATTAATAAAATCTTTAAAACTTCTTTAGAGCCGGAGGTTAGAACCTGCTTGTTAGGAGGTATGGAAGACCACAAAATCCCTCCAGGAGCAATGGAAAGTGTACTTAGGTGCTTATTCCAAGCCCGGAAGTTAATAGCTCAGAGATGGCAAGCGCATGCTCCTCCATCTGTGGAGAACTGGGTCGAAACTATCAATGCACTGGTATGGTGTGAGAGGGTGGCCTTTGTTAAGCAGGGAAATTATGGTAGATTTAGAAGAGTGTGGGGACCTTGGCTAAGAGAAATGGGATTCCCCCTGGATAGATAACTTCTATAGGGGGTCTTAAAATCCTCTCACCCCAATGGGTGTCAAAGATTCTCTATAGCAATGGACTGTTGTTGAAGAAAAGCAAGGTCTCCCCATTCTCCTTTGCTCTTGGCTTGCTTATTTGCAGCGCCCTTCGGGCTCTCTCGCTCTCCTCTTCTCCTTTTAATTTATCTCGCTTCATCTGATTAATGGACAATTCAGACGATGATATCTCCTCCTAGGTTTATCTCTTTTTCTTTTTCCTTTTTTTCTTTTTTTCCTGTAATTTTCCATAATGATAATTGGGGGCCGGACGGGGGGGGGGGGGGGGGGGGGGGGGGGGAGGGAAGGCACGAAACTAGCTGATGGACAAATTATATTATTGCTGTATACATGTATATAGTGTATTAGATAACGTGTATTATCTGCATGTAACTTGATCCCTTTTTTTTCTTACAAAAAGAAAACGGAAAACAATAAAGAGAAATTAAGTAAAAAAAAAAAGTTTGTTTGGTGTCTGTAAGTGAAAGTATGAAGGAGAAGAAGCATTTGGCATCACATGAGATTTTAAGGGCTAAAAAGCATGTTCTCATTGACTTCAATGTTAAAAAAAAGTGTCTAAAAGCTTAATATTTTAAAAAGTATAAATAGTACAAAAAAACTTGAAGAAGTCCCATCGTTAGCTGAATGAGATGAACATTTTAAAAGTTGAATGGTCTCAATAGCTGAAAGTATGCAGAAGTTACGCAGAGCCAAACAACGTACGTAATAAAATTTAAAATAACTAGAAAATGCATTTCCTGAGGAAAATGCGCGTGGGAATGCTGAATTGCGGAGCCCGCGCCAAAGCCATTCACCATAACCACTACACTATCTTTAGGACACACAGCTCCTTTCTCTATCTGCAAAGTAGAGAGTATCCTGACTTCCTGGTCGCCCCTCTCCCCTCAAGAGGTTCCCCCCCAGGTCAGTGAGGAGGAATATTGCACTGAGGTAAGAATGATATTTATGGAAAGAAATAGCATTACAAACGCTTTTAATTCACAGACCAAATACGTGAAATACGCCTTCAAACAAACCTTAATAAATCCACAACCGTACATGCGATCGATACAGCGACTTCACCGTTTGAAAGACACGTCCCTTGTGAATGCATCGATATTAAATTTATGTTGATCAACTTAAAAATGTGGCCATGTCAGCGATTTAGAAAAGAGCGTCTTTGTGTGTTTTGCAGAAACATTTTTTATACTTTTTAACATGACGGTCAATGGGAGGGATTTTGAGGCTCTTGTCCTTTAGAAGCTTCTGGAACTAAAAGTCAAATGCCTATCGCAAAACTGATCACATTGCCTGAAACCAGACAAAAATACCTACGTTTTGATATATAAATTGTGTACGACAAGTAGATCTTGTGGGCGTGAGAGTAATTTGTTTCCCCTTTTTTTAAAGATAATTTTTTTTCCAATGATCTCCACTCTAAAGGTCACATGACACACTCTAAAACTGTTCCATAGGATTACATTATAACCGATAACATTTTCTGAAAAAATCACTAAACGTAAATTGCGTTTTCACAAAAACCGTAAAAGATATCAATCTGAAAAGTCAAAGCCGGATAGCTGAATATTTTGTGACTGCTTTAAAGTTTGTTTGGTGTCTGTAAGTGAAAGTATGAAGGAGCTGAAACTTTTGGCACCGCGTGTGATTTAAAGCGGTAAAAAGGATGTTCTCATTGACTTCAATGTTAAAAAAAAGTGTCTAAAAGCTTAATATTTTAAAAAGTCTGAAAAGTACAAAAAAACTTGAAGAAGTCCCATCGTTAGCTGAACGAGATGAACATTTTAATAGTTGAATGGTCTCAATAGCTGAAAGTATGCAGAAGTTACGCAGAGCCAAAAAACGTACGGAATAATAAGAATAATAAATTTACGGATATCAATACTGGGAATGCTTAATAAAGCATTCCCACTAACTAGAAAATGCATTTCCTGAGGAAAATGCACGTGGGAATGCTGAATAGCTGAATTGCTGAGCCCGCGCCAAAGCCAATTCACCATAACCACTACACTATCTTTAGGACACACAGCCCCTTTCTCTATCTGCAAAGTAGAGAGTATCCTGACTTCCTGGTCGCCCCTCCCCCCTCAAGAGGTTCCCCCCCCCCAGGTCAGTGAGGAGGAATATTGCACTGAGGTAAGGAAAGATATTTATGGAAAGTATGAAGGAGCTGAAACTTTTGGCAAACTTTTGGCACCGCGTGTGATTTAAAGCGATTTAAAAAAGAGCGTCTTTGTACGTTTTGCTGGGAAATTTTTTAGACGTTTTAACATGAGAGTCAATGACAGAAAATTTGGTACTCTTGTCCTTTAGAAGCTCCACGAACTAAAAATAAAATGCGTATCACAAAACTGATCACATTGCCTGAAACCAGACAAAAATACCTACGTTTTGATATATAAATTGTGTATGACAAGTAGATCTTGTGGGCGTGAGAGCAATTTGTTTCCCCTTTTTTTAAAGATAATTTTTTTTCAATGATCTCCACTCTAAAGGTCACATGACACACTCTAAAACTGTTCCATAGGATTACATTATAACCGATAAAATTTTCTGAAAAAATCACTAAACGTAAATTGCGTTTTCACAAAAACCGTAAAAGATATCAATCTGAAAAGTCATAGCCGGATAGCTGAATATTTTGTGACCGCTTTAAAGTTTGTTTGGTGTCTGTAAGGGAAAGTATGAAGGAGCTGAAACTTTTGGCACCGCGCGTGATTTGAAGCGGTAAAAAGGATGTTCTCATTGACTTCAATGTTAAAAAAAAAGTGTCTAAAAGCTTAATATTTTAAAAAGTATAAATAGTACAAAAAAAACATGAAGAAGTCCCATCGTTAGCTGAACGAGACGAACATTTTAATAGTTGAGTGGTTTCAATAGCTGAAAGTATGCAGAAGTTACGCAGAGCCAAAAAACGTACGGAATAATAAGAATAATACATTTACGGATATCAATACTGGGAATGCTTATTAACCACTTCCCTACGGCCGTACGACTATTGACGGCCGCAGGGTGGTTCTAGATCTCTGAGCCGCCGTCAATTGACGGCAGCTCATTTCCGCGTTCCCCGCGCGCGCACCCGAGCGCGCAGCGGGGAACTTCTGTACTGGCCGTGTCCCTTGGACACAGCCAGTCACAGATCGCCGTGAACGGCCAATGCGATCCGTGCGGCCAATGAGAGATGATCTCATATGTTTACATATGAGATCATCTCTCATTCCCGGCTCTCGCAGACAGCGGTGCTGTCAGGGGAGAGAGGAGACGGATCTGTGTCTCTTGTACATAGAGACACAGATCGGTCACCCCCCCCAGTCACCCCCCTTCCCCCACAGTTAGAACACTATATAGGGAACACACATTTAACCCCTTCCTCACCCCCTAGTGTTAACCCCTTCCCTGCCAGTCACATTTATACAGTAATTAGTGCATATTTATAGCACTGATTGCAGTATAAATGTGAATGGCGCCAAAAATGTGTCCGATGTGTCCGCCATAATGTCGCAGTCGCAATAAAAATCGCAGATCGCCGCCATTACTAGTAAAAAAAATAATAATAAAAAAATAATAATTCTGTCCCTTATTTTGTAGGCGCTATAACTTTTGCGCAAACGAGTCGCTTATTGCGATTTTTTTTTTTTTTTACTAAAAATATGTAGAATACGTATCGGCCTAGACTGAGGATAAAAAATTTTTTTTTTTTAAATTGAGCCATTTATTACAGCAACAATTAAAATTTTTTTTTTTTTTTTTAAATTGTCGCTCTATTTTTGTTTATAGCGCAAAAAATAAAAACCGCAGAGGTGATCAAATACCACCAAAAGAAAGCTCTATTTGTGGGGAAAAAAGCATGTCAATTTTGTTTGGGAGCCACGTTGCACGACCGCGCAATTGTCAGTTAAAGCGACGCAGTGCCGAATCGCAAAAAGTCCTCTGGGCAGGAAGGGGGTTTAAGTGCCCAGTAAGGAAGTGGTTAAAGCATTCCCACTAATAAAAAACGAATATCAATACTGGGAATGCTTATTAAAGCATTCCCACTAAAAAACGAATATCAATACTGGGAATGCTTATTAAGCATTCCCACTAATAATAAAAAACGAATATCATTACTGGGAATGCTTATTAAAGCACTCCCACTAATAATAAAAAACGAATATCAATACTGGGAATGCTTATTAAGCATTCCCACTAATAATAAAAAACTAATATCAATACTGGAAATGCATATTAAAGCATTCCCACTAAATATCAATACTGGGAATGCTTATTAAAGCATTCCCAATAATAAATTTACGGATATCAATACTGGGAATGCTTATTAAAGCATTCCCACTAATAATAAAAAACGAATATCAATACTGGGAATGCTTATTAAAGCATTCCCACTAATAATAAATTTACGGATATCAATACTGGGAATGCTTATTAAAGCATTCCCACTAATAATAAATTTACGGATATCAATACTGGGAATGCTTATTAAAGCATTCCCACTAATAAAAAACGAATATCAATACTGGGAATGCTTATTAAAGCATTCCCACTAATTAAGAAGAATAATACATTTACGGATATCAATACTGGGAATGCTTATTAAAGCATTTCCACTAATAATAAAAAACGAATATCTATACTGGGAATGCTTAATAAAGCATTCCCACTAATAAAAAAACAATATCAATACTGGGAATGCTTATTAATGCATTCCCACTAAATATCAATACTGGGAATGCTTATTAAAGCATTCCCACTAATAATAAAAAACGAATATCAATAATGGGAATGCTTATTAAAGCATTCCCACTAATTAAGAAGAAGAATAATAAAAAACGAATATCAATACTGGGAATTCTTATTAAAGCATTCCCACTAAAAAACGAATATCAATACTGGGAATGCTTATTAAAGCATTCCCGCTAAATATCAATACTGGGAATGCTTATTAAAGCATTCCCACTAATAATAAAAAACTAATAACAATACTTTGAATGCTTATTAAAGCATTCCCACTAAAAATAAAAAGAATAATACATTTACGGATATCAATACTGGGAATGCTTATTAAAGCATTCCCACTAATAATAAAAAACGAATATTAATACTGGGAATGCTTATTAAAGCATTCCCACTAATGAAAAACGAATATCAATACTGGGAATGCTTATTAAGCATTCCCACTAATAATAAAAAATGAATAACAATACTGGGAATGCTTATTAAAGCATTCCCACTAATAAAAAACGAATATCAATACTGGGAATGCTTATTAAGCATTCCCACTAATAAAAAAAACGAATAACAATACTGGGAATGCTTACTAAAGCATTCCCACTAATAAATGTACGGATATCAATACTGGGAATGCTTATTAAAGCATTCTCACTAAGTATCAATACTGGGAATGCTTATTAAAGCATTCCCACTAATAATAAAAAACGAATATCAATACTGGGAATGCTTATTAAAGCATTCCCACTAATAAGAAGAATAATACAAAATGAATATCAATACTGGGAATGCTTATTAAGCATTCCCACTAATAATAAAAAACGAATATCAATACTGGGAATGCTTATTAAAAGCATTTCCACCAATAACAAAAAACGAATATCAATACTGGGAATGCTTATTAAAGCATTCCCACTAATAAAAAACGAATATCAATACTGGGAATGCTTATTAAAGCATTCCGACTAATACATTTACGAATATCAATAGTGGGAATGCTTATTAAAGAATAATAAAAAACGAATATCAATACTGGGAATGCTTAATAAAGCATTCCCACTAATAAAAAACAAATATCAATACTGGGAATGCTTATTAAGCATTCCCACTAATAATAAAAAACAAATATCAATACTGGGAATGCTTATTAAGCATTCCCACTAATAATAATAAAAAAACGAATATCAATACTGGGAATGCTATAGCATTCCCACTAAATATCAATACTGGGAATGCTAAATATAGCATTCCCACTAATAATAAAAAACAAACAACAATACCGGGAATGCTATTTATAGCATTCCAACTAATAAAAGACGAATAACAATACTGGGAATGGTATTTATAGCATTCCCACTAAATATCAATACTGGGAATGGTATTTATAGCATTCCCACTAATTAAGAATAATAATAAAAAACGAATAACAATACTGGGAATGGTATTTATAGCATTCCCACTAATAAAAATGAATAACAATACTGGGAATGCTATTTATAGCATTCCCACTAATAAAAACGAATATCAATACTGGGAATGCTAAATATACTATTCCCAATAATAAAAATAATATATATGTGAGAACTAGACATGTGCACTGCCAAAAAAATCTTTATTTTTCGTTTGTTATATTTTTTTCGTAAATTCGGAAAAATCGAAAAAAAAATGTTTCCGTTTAACTTGTTTTTTTGCTTTTTTTCGTAAATTCGTAAATTCGGGAAATTAGAAAATTCGGAATTCGGAAATGCGAAAATTCGGAATTCCGGATTTTCGAAAAAGCAAAAAACGAATAAAATGGAAAAAATTTCTGATTTTTTTTTTTTTTTACGAAAATGAAAATTTTTTTTTTTCGGAAATTCAAAAAAAATCTGAACATTTCGGAAAATTCGGAAATGAAAAAATTCGGAAGTACGAAAATTTTTTTATTTGAAAATGTGGGATTTTCTAAAATTCTATGCAAGAACACTTAATAATATATATGTGAGAGAACAATAAGTGCTCTTGCTATGCACTTAATAACTAGAAAAGATACAATTTCTGGGGAAATTGTGTGATGTGTTCTTGCCTCCACCAATACTCCTGACTGGAGACAGTGCCCCTGGAGATGTAAATGTGATCCAACAGTGTGTCAATCCATGTCGATCCATTGCCCCATCAAAAACTGCACCATCCTATTTGCCCCATCCTATTGCTCCATCAAAAACTGGTTGCTATGGAGGGTTGCTATGGACTGGTATCTATGGACTGGGTGCTATGGAGGGTTGCTAAGGACTGGATTCTATGGAGGGTTGCTATGGACGGGTTGCTATGGACTGGTTGCTTTGGATAGTTACTATGAACGGTTGCTATGGACTGGTTGCTATGGATGGTTGCTATGGACTGGTTGCTATGGATGGTTGCTATGGATGGTTTCTATGGACTGGTTGCTATGGACTGGTTGCTATGGAGGGTTGCTATGGACTGGTTGCTATGGAGGGTTGCTATGGACTGGTTGCTATGGAGGGTTGCTATGGACTGGTTGCTATGGACTGGTTGATTTGGATGGTTGCTATGGATGGTTGCTATGGACGGGTTGCTATGGACGGGTTGCTATGGACAGGTTGCTATGGACAGGTTGCTATGGACAGGTTGCTATGGACAGGTTGCCAGGGAGGGTTGCTATGGACTGGTTGCCAGGGAGGGTTGCTATGGAGGGTTGCTGTGGACTGGTTGCTATGGAGGGTTGATGTGGACTGGTTGCTATGGACTGGTTGCTCTGGACTGGTTGCTCTGGATGGGTTGCTATGGACTGGTTGCTATGGACTGGTTGCTTTGGACTGGTTGCTATGGAGGGTTGCTATGGACTGGTTGCTATGGACTGGTTGCTATGGACTGGTTGCTTTGGATGGTTTCTATGGACTGGTTGCTATGGAGGGTTGCTATGGACTGGTTGCTAGGGTCTGGTTGCTATGGAGGGTTGCTATGGATGGGTTTGCTATGGACTGGTTGCTATGCAGGGTTGCTATGGACTGGTTGCTATGGACTGGTTGCTATGGACTGGTTGCTATGGACTGGTTGCTATGGACTGGTTGATTTGGATGGTTGCTATGGATGGTTGCTATGGACTGGTTGCTATGAAGGGTTGCTATGAACTGGCTGCTATGGACTGGCTGCTATGGACTGGTTGCTATGGACTGGTTGCTATGGACTGGTTGCTATGGACTGGTTGCTATGGACTGGTTGTTATGGACTGGTTGATTTGGATGGTTGCTATGGACTGGTTGCTATGGATGGTTGCTATGGACTGGTTGCTATGGATGGCTGCTATGGACTGGTTGCTATGGATGGCTGCTATGGACTGGTTGCTATGGAGGGTTGCTATGGGCTGGTTGCTATGGATGGGTTGCTATGGAGGGTTGCTATGGACTGGTTGCCATGGAGGGTTGCTATGGTCTAGTTGCTATGGAGGGTTGCTATGGACTGGTTGCTATGGAGGGTTGCTGTGGACTGGTTGCTATGGAGGGTTGATGTGGACTGGTTGCTATGGACTGGTTGCTATGGACTGGTTGCTATGGACTGGTTGCTATGGACTGGTTGCTATGGACTGGTTGCTATGGACTGGTTGCTATGGACTGGTTGCTATGGACTGGTTGCTATGGACTGGTTGCTATGGACTGGTTGCTTTGGATGGTTGCTATGGATTGGTTGCTATGGAGGGTTGCTATGGACTGGTTTCTATGGACTGGTTGATTTGGATGGTTGCTATAGACTGCTTGCTATGGACTGGCTGCTATGGACTGGCTGCTATGGACTGGCTGCTATGGACTGGTTGCTATGGACTGGTTGCTATGGACTGGTTGCTATGGACTGGTTGCTATGGATGGGTTGCTATGGACTGGTTGCTATGGACTGGTTGCTATGGACTGGTTGCTATGGAGGGTTGCTATGGACTGGTTGCTATGGACTGGTTGCTATGGACTGGTTGCTATGGACTGCTTGCTATGGACTGGTTGCTATGGACTGGTTGCTATGGACTGGTTGCTATGGACTGGCTGCTATGGACGGGTTGCTATGGAGGGTTGCTATGGATGGTTGCTATGGACAGGCTGCTATGGACTGGTTGCTTTGGATGGTTTCTATGGATATTTTTATTTGTAAAAACAGACAAAATACATAATAACTTACAGTAAATACAAAAATTACCGACATATTGAGGTCAAATACTTAGCAGTTAAAAAAAGGCATCATTAGGAGAATAAAAGTCCAAAAAAAAGTCTAAATGTTACAATAAGACTCCTTCCCATACCTGTAGATCTAAACTTCTCCAACATTTCCTAATCTCCAAACACTTGATCCATCGCAACTCAGATAACACTAAACCTGCAATTTTACTAGAGATAAACTGTTCATTGTGCATGGCTACTCTAGTCCTTGCATGTCATTGGTAGTACTTGACTACGGTAATGATGATGTACGTTGTCCCTCTGTATATATTGTGTATTGTTGGGGGAACACCATAAAGCCTGTCTGAGCAACTTAAGTTTTCCAACCTTTGGATCCCAACTCTGGCAGCTTCTATGTTCCTGTTTTTACCAAGGGCCAAACACAGAGTGTAAGGCTGGTAGATGATCCGGCGTTCCAAAGAAGGGAGTCATAGGGCTCAATTGTTTTGATATTCTATAGATGGGTATCATACGATCCCATATGTGTAGTGTTTGCCTAGTGAGATCTGCTGGAATTGAGAGGCCCTTTCATAAAATAGACGAAGTCCACGGAAGGGCACAGAGATCTATAGGATTTATGTGACCTTCCAGTTGTACCCATAACTTGGATGAGGAGTGGTGGAACCAATCCAATAATACGTGTTAATATGGTTGCTTTATGGTAGATAGAAACATCTGGTAACCCTAGTCCACCTTTGTTTTTCAGGAGAGAAAATGTCCCAAAGCTAATTCTAGACTGGGCTGAGTTCCATATAAACTTGGAAAATAGCCGGTGGATTTTACGGAAGTACAAGGCCAGAAGATGAATTGGAATCGTTTGAAACAAATATAGGAGACCATGAAAGTCTCTTAAATGCATAAGATGTCAAAGTCTTTTGAATTTTATGGAGCAGCGGGAGAAAATTTCGAGAGTATAATTGTGATGTTGAGGCTGGGATATTAATCCCTAGATATCGGATCGACTCCGAACAGGTCTTGAAAGAAAAGTTCTACGATATTCGCTTCATATTTGTTTGTAATAGGGATATATTGAGAAGTTCTGATTTATTATAGTTAACTTTAAAATTGCTGACTTCACAAAATCTCTGAAATTCTAGGAGTATAGAAGGAAGTATGTGGTTTTGTTATTTTGCAAATAAAAGTAAATCATCTGCAAAAAGAGCCAATTTTGCATGAAGAGGGCCAACCTGAATGCCCATTATATTTTCGTTTTGTCGCAGTGCGTTTGCCAGGTGTTCCATCGTAATAACATATAACAGGGGTGATAAGGGACAGCCCAGACGTGTTCCATTAAAAATAGGAAAAGCAGGGGACAAGGATCCATTCACCCTAATTCTAGCTGATGGTTATAGACATAAGGACATAATCCGTGTATAACACGGATTATGGGCCAGATTCAGGTAGAAGTGTGGCGGCGTAACGTATCATAGATACGTTACACCGCCGCAAGTTTTCATCGCAAGTGCCTGATTCACAAAGCACTTGCGATGAAAACTACGCCGGCGGCCTCCGGCGTAAGCCCGCGTAATTTAAATGGGCGTGTGCCATTTAAATTAGGCGCGCTCCCACGCCGGACCTACTGCACATGCTCCGTTTCGTAACTCCCGCCGTGCTTTGCGCGAAGTGACGTCATTTTTTCGAATGGCGACGTGCATAGCGTAATTCCGTATTCCCGGACGGCTTACGCAAACGACGTGAATTCTTAAATTTTGACGCGGGAACGACGGCCATACTTTATACAGCAATACGTTTGCTGTGTAAAGTTAAGGCACCAAAAACGACGACTAACTTTGCGACGGGAAACTAGACTAGCGGCGACGTAGCGAACGCGAAAATCCGTCGTGGATCGCCGTAACTCCTAATTTGCATACCCGACGCTGGTTTACGACCCACCCTCCCCCCAGCGGCGGCCGCAGTACTGCATCCTAAGATCCGACAGTGTAAAACAATTACACCTGTCGGATCTTAGGGATATCTACGCGTAACTGATTCTTTGAATCAGTCGCATAGATACTCTGAGAGATACGACGGAGTATCTGAGATACTCCGTCGTATCTCCTTTGTGAATCTGGGCCTTAGTCCTTATATCTATAACCATCAGCTAGAATAGGGACCTATGCCAATCTGTTGAAGATCTGAGAAGATCGTAAAAACTTCCAACTAACACGGTCAAACGCCTTTTCGCCATCAACCGTTAGTACTCAATCTTGAGTACGGGCATAATCCGTCAGTAGGAGGGCTTTAAGCATTCTATCTTTAGCCTCTCGCCCGCTGACAAAGCCAACCTGGTCTTGATGTATTAATTGAGGCAATAGTGGTTGTAGGCGACTAGCTAAAATCTTGGCAAAAATATTTACGTCGACCCCAATTAAAGATATAGGTCTGTAATTTGCACATAAAGAAAGATCTTTATCTGGTTTCGGGATGAGTGAAATATGTGCTTCCGTCGTTTGTATAGGAAAAGTAGACCCATTCCCTATGGAATTAAATACTTGAGTCAGGAAAGGAATAAGAAGAGGAGCAAAATTTGGGTGTAAAGCCATCAGGGCCCGGACTTAACCCACCGGGGTGTTAGCGATAGCCTTAGCGATCTCTTCCTCAGTAATTGGGGTTTCTATTTCTTCTATCGTATCTTCATCCAAAGTAGGTAATGAAGTATCTGCTATATTATCCTTATGCATTATCCTCTTCAGTAGCAGGTGAGCTTGAAGGTTGTTGTGGGGACTGGTAGAAATCGCTGAATGTTTTCATAATTAAAGAGGGTGAAGAATAGGGATGAGCCGAACATACCCGGGTTTGGTTCGAACCAGAACGTTCGAACAGACCGACCGTTCGCGCGAACATTTAGAACCCCATTGAAGTCTATGGGACTCGAACGTTCGAATTCAAAAGTGCTCATTTTAAAGCCCAATAAGCAAGTTATTGTTGGAAAACATCTTTGAAAACCTGTGTCTTGCCCCAGGGAACATGTATCAATGGAAAAAAAAAGTTGTAAAAACTTTAGTTATTTCTTGAGCAGCGATTTTAATGATGCTTAAAGTGAAAAAAAAATTCCTTTAAATATGGTACCTGCTGGGTGTCTATAGTAGTCGCACGTGTTTAGAAATGTCCCTGCACAACATAAGAATACTCTCAGAAAAAAGTAATTTAATACTGCCTGCGGCTTTAATGTAATGCTTGGTCCCTGCAATATGGATAAAAATCATTGAAAAAAATAGCATTAGTTTCCCCGCCACCACTCCCCCCAGGTCATTACACAAGACCCAGTGCCGATCCTGACCTCCCTGGGGCCCTAAGCAAAATGACATGGCACATTAAAAATGAGAAGCGGGGGGGGGGGGGGGGGCCCTGACGATAGTGACATGTCACATTAAAGAAAGTTGAGAAGCGGGGGGAGGGGGTGTTCTGCTGTCGGAAATGACTCAGCCAGCGAGTTTAAAAGCGGGGTGAGGGGGCGAAAATGACTTCTCACCAGGCGGGGCCTCTAGTAATTTGGGGGGCCCTTTGCAGCTTTGCGGGGCCCCAAGCGGCTTGCATAGTGAGCCTATAGTGAGGATTGGCCCTGACAAGACCTTTTGGCCCTATATACTTTGAACAGCAGTATACAGGCGTTGCAAACAAGATAAGGACTGTAGGTTTCTTAAGTAGAATAAGAACCATGTCATACTTTGCTCCTGCATATTGCACAATTTCCTAAAGAGACCCTCAACAAACTACATGACACTTGTGCCTGATGAGGCCACTGATGTTCTAGTGGTGGTGGCCCATGAGACTGTCCATACAGGCTTGGCCCCCCAAAGTGCACGTGCTGTGTGGCAACAATATGTTGATTTTTTTAGGGGTGGGGGGGCCATTACAATGCCAGATCTTGGCTCAATAAATTATTTTTTTGGAAAAGAAAAATTCTAGAGAAAAGGGGGGTTGCCATCCGGGGCCTCCTTTGAACAAATTCTGTGAAGAACTCCTGTTCTCTGAAGGCCTCCATTATTTCTGCAAGTCAAAATTTAGCAAAAAAAACTAATGTCAGTCAAGCCTTAGCTTTATCCCCATATGTAACCCACAAACTCATCCACTGATCATAAAGTCCAAAAATCAAGTTTTGTATCGTCGTATTGCACAATCGTTTTTCCGACGCTTTCTACCGACTGTGAACGACGTTCTCATTCACGCAATATCCCTTTATACACTGCGCATGTGAGAAGCTCCGCACGTTTCCACGCCCATGATGATCGTTCTAGTGATTGACACGCCCCTTTTCAGTCGGTCAATGCAAGAGTCTGAAGAAATGATGGAGGGGAGACAGCAAGCTGCAACCAGGCAGGAGAGAGGCCAGGCACACACCAGGAGGAGCAAGAGGTACAAAGCCACCAACATGAGCTTCGACGAGATGGTAGAGATGGTGGCTGTTCTTAAAAAGGAGGACTACGACAGCAAAAAAGGGCCTTACAAGAACCCCAATAAAGTGAAGGCCCAGATCATGGAGAAGGTGCGGAGGACTCTCCATGCAAAATTCGGGGTGCAGAGGTCCAGGGAGCAGTTGGGCAAGCGATGGTCTGATTTGAAAATCAGAGAGCCGGACCAGATGGAGAGAATTAGAAGAGTTCTCAAAAGACGCAAGTAATTTTCATGTGTACTCTGAATATTTGTTTTTATTATTTTGCGTCATGTGCTTTTTCTTTCAGGTTGTGTATATAGACAGTCCAAGAATAGATGTTTCAAGGTTCATGTTTGTGGGCATAATAATTGGTTGTTAATTGTATTTAAAGTGGAGTTCCACCCATAAATATAACATTACATCAGTAGTTTTAAAAAAGTGTCATTAGTCCTTTAAGAATTTTTTTTTTTTTTAGATGCCTTCAAAGTGTTGTTGCTAGGCAGAATAGTTAATCTTACCACTTCCTGCACCTAGGTGCTTAAGCTTCCTTACCTACACCGCACAGACTCCTGGGAATGTAGTGGGTGTAACTTTCCAGGAGCATGTGCACTCCCCAGTCTCAAAGAATTATGTGACTTGGACAGTACAGGTGCTGAAACCTGATCTGAAACCTAATACACTGCTTGTGCAGCACTGAGCATGTGCGAGATCTGCAAGGCTGAAATCTAGGAAGTCATACAGTCTGGCTTCATGATGCCCACACTTAAGATGGCCCCAGTCAATTTCTATTTTATAAAGTGTCTAAATGCTGTAACAACCTAACAAAACGGACCTTAGTTTACAGACTAACTTTACTAGAATACATTAAGCTTGTGTATTACATGGGGTATTTATATTTAAAAAGTGAAATTGTGGCCGGAACTCCGCTTTCAGATCTTTTTATGTGAAACCAATTTTTTAGATGTTATTAACTAGATTTAAATAATCCAACTTAAGTCAATATACAGTAAAAGGAGAGTATGCTCAGCACAGCAGTTAATTACACATATGGACTCAGTAGCACAATGGTTGGCATGGCCGATCCGCCCTATAGGCTCGCTATGCAAGCCGCTTAGGGCCCCGCAAATCTGCGAAGGGCCCCCCAAATAACTAGAGGCCCCGCCTAGTAAGAAGTCATTTTCGCCCCTCATTCTGCTTCTCAACTTGCTGACTGCATGGGAGAAGAGGCAAGAAGTCAGCACCCCTTGCTTCTCAATTTAATGTAAGATGTCATTTCCGACAGCAGAACACCCCCTCCCCCACTTCTCAACTTTCTTTAATGTGACATGTCACTGTCGTCAGCGCCCCCCCGCTTTTCATTTTTAATGTGCCATGTCATTTTGCTTCGGGCCCCAGGGAGGTTAGAATCAGCACTGAGTGTTGGTCACAAGAACAACCTAGTTAGCGTGTCACACAGAGGTGATCCAGTGTATACTTGTTGTGTTTCCATGTAGGAAACTTGTCCAAAGATAGAGAAATGCAGCAGCTTTGGTAATGGATAAAATCCTGTGTTAAGCTTAGAAGGATTGTAAAAGCAGACAATTGTACCACACGTTTTAAAAAGAATGATTGATATTCCTCTTTCAGCCCTCTAATCTTTTTGATTCATCTATCCCTTTATTTAGAATGTCATAGGCCGCAATCAAGCTGCAGAAGTGGAGCCGACCAACCCCACACAGTGCCAAGCCCCACCCTCGCCGGATGTGCAGGAAGTGCAAAATGCCACCACATCAGGTCAGTGTCATACAGCACAGCTTCAGGTAATACATGTAGGCCTGCATAATTTTAATACATGTTTTTTTCCCAAATTTCAGGTGTACGAGCTGTTGGTGGCGGCTTAGACACTTACAGTGCCCAGGTGCTAATTGGGGAGATAATGTGCTGCAGGGCACAAATAGAGGACACAAACATTGCCCTCAAGAAGATCATAAAGAACAACAGAAAGGTGGACCAAAACCTCAAGAATCTTATTGATGTTCTGGGGAGGGTTTAAAAAATAAATAAAAAAACATAAAAAAATAAAAAAAATAATAGATGTAGACAAGTATTTAAAAGCAAAAATATAGTTATTAAAAAAATAAAAATAAACAATTTCTATTAAGATATTTAAAAAAAAATTAAAATGACACATTTTAAGTGTGATACAATAAATATTTTTGGATACTCAACAATGTCTGGCTTCTTATTATATCAATGCTGCCTAAAAGAACAAATCTAGATTTGTGGTGTTTACATTGACAATGATGAGTATTTAGTAAAGGAAAATAAACATGACACTATGATAACGTAGGAGAAAGCTAGAATGAACTCAAATTAGAAAAGAATCAAACCAAGAAAATTACTAGAACAGGGGCAGAAAAATTGGGCCTAATGCCGCGTACAGACGGTCGTTTTTTGTGATAAAAAAAAAACGACGTTTTGAATCATGAAATAAAACAACGTTTTTGAAACTTCATTTTCAAAAACGACGTTGCCTACACACCATCGTTTTTTAAAATGCTCTAGCAAAGCGCGGTTACGTTCAGCACGTACGACGGCACTCTTTTCCATTGAAGCTAGCTTCATAACTTGCTTCTGAGCATGCGCGGGTTTAAAAACGTCGTTTTGAAACGTCGTTTTGCCCACACACTATCATTTTCATTGACACAAAAAACGACGTTTTGAAAAACGACACAAAAAATTCGAGCATGTTCGAATTTTTTTTGTCGTTTTTCAGAAGACATAAAACAACGTTTTCCCCACACACAGTCATTTTAAATGACGTTTTCAAAAACGTTGTTTTTTTCATAATAAAAAACGACCGTCTGTACGCGGCATTAGGCACTGGTGGCGGTGTCACAACACTGCAACCCCTCACAGATACTGTAATTGAAGCTCAGCAAAGAGCCACATGCAAAGTATTGCATTCAAAATTGTTATTAGACGCCCCTGTTCAACAGGGGCAAAAACATTGAGCCTTAGGCACTGGTGGCGTAGCCCAGAAACAACAATTTCCTTACTAGCTATCAGCAAGATCAGTGAGGAGGAAAAGGATATTCAGTCAGCAGCATAACAGGACAGTCACTCAGCATCAGCATAGGCAGTCTCCAAGGGATCTGTCATTTAAAAAAAAATATTCAGTTACATCTGCATCAGGTGCTTGGTAGCTGGTGTTGATCCAAGCCTGATTCATTTTTATAAAGGTCAGTCGATCAATGGAGTCGGTGGAGAGGCGCACATCCACAAATATCCTGCGTAACTTAAATCTTCCGACTTAAATCTTCCGATTTAAGTTACACCGCCGCAAAATTTCAACCTAAGTGCCCGATCCACAAAGCACTTACCTTGAAATTTGCGGCGGTGTAACTTAAATGTGTCCGGCGCAAGGCACCTGACGTGCATTGCGCTAACAGACATCGCTCTGACGTCATTTGCTTAGACGTTAACGTAAATGGCATCCAGCGCCATTCACGGACGTCTTACGCAAACGACGTAGAGTTTTAAATTTCGACGCGGGAACGACGGCCATACTTAATAGGGCTTAGTCAAATAGGACTTAGCCCTAGTTTTACACGGCGTAATTTGACGTAAACGACGTAGATTTAGCGCGACGGGCCCGTCGGAACGTTCGTGGATCGCCGTAAGTGTTCATTTGCATATTCTAGGCCGGCCGCAATGGCCTCGCCACCTAGTGGCCGGCCTAGAATTGCATCCTTAAGATCCGACAGTGTAATTCAATTACACATGTCGGATCTTCTGCCTATCTATGGTAAACTGATTCTGTGGATAAGTTCCATAGATAGAAACAGGGATACGACGGCGTATCAGTAGATACGCCGGCGTATCTCTTTTGTGGATAACCCCCAGAGTCTCCAGCAGCACTGAATGTGCGTTCTGAAAGAACACTGGATGCAGGGCAAGCCAGTAGCTCAATAGCGTACTGTGCAAGCTCTGGCCAGTGATCCATCCTCAAGACCCAGTATGCCAGAGGATTTTCGGTGGGGAAGGTGTCCAAATCTGATCTTGCCCCTAGGTATTCACGCACCATGTAAATCAAACGCTGGCGATGGTTGCTGGAACCGGTCATACCTTGGGGCTGCGGACTAAAAAATTGTCTGAACGCATCGGTCAGACGGCCACCTTCTCCACCGCTCCTTCTGTGACTCACCGAAGCCTCAGCAACACGTTGTCCAGGACCTGGATTTGGTAATCCCCCAGGTTCTGGGAACGCGTTGCACAGAGCCTTCTGCAAGGCCTCCCAAAGATGTTTCATCTTCATCTACCTCTGCGACGGCAAGATAAGCTCCGCAACCTTACTCTTGTAACGTGGATCAAGGAGAGTTGCCAGCCAGTAATGATCCCTCTCCTTGATACCATGAACACGAGGATCCTTACGCAGGCTTTGCAGGATCAGGGAGGCCATGCAGCGTAGGTTTGCTGAGGCATTCGGGGCACAGTCCTCTGGGTCCCTGAGGATGACAGGATCCGCAGCCACCTCATCCCAGCCACGTAAAAGTCCACAGGTTTCTTGATCCCTTGAAGACTGCTGCTGCTAAATGCTAGGCTCCACCTCCATGCTGCTGATACAATCCTCCTCCTCCTCATCCTCTTCCTGTGTGGTAGGTGGGCATGCAGGACCACTGTCTGGATAAAGGGGGCCTTGAGAGGTAAGGAAGTCCTCCTCTTCCTCCCTCTGTTCTGCCTCAAGGGCCCTGTCCATTATTCCATGTAGAGTGTGCTCCAACAGGTGAATTAGAGGGACAGTCTCAAAGATGCATGCACTGTCACTGCTCACCATCCTCGTGGCCTCCTCAAATGGTGACAGGACAGTGCATGCATCCCTGATCAAGGCCCACTGGCGTGGGGAAAAAAACCAAGCTCCCCTGACCCAGTTCTGCTGCCATATGGGCACAGGTACTCATTGATGGCCCTCTGCTGCGTGTGCAGCCGCTGCAGCATGGACAATGTAGAGTTCCATCTGGTGGGCATGTCACAGATTAGGCGGTTCTTGGGCAGGTTGTATTCCCTTTGGAGGTCTGTCAGCCAAGCAGTGGCATTGTATGACCTTCGGAAATGCACACAGACTTTCCTGGCCTGCTTCAGGACATCCTGTAAGCCCGGGTACCTGCCCAAGTACCGCTGCACCACCAAATTGAGAACATGAGCAAAACGGGGCACATGGGTCAGTTTTCCCTGTCGCAGGGCAGAGAGGAGGTTGGTGCCATTGTCGCTAACCACCATTCCTGGCTTAAGCTTGCGTGGCGTCAACCACCTCTGACCCTGCCCCTGTAGAGCTGACAGAACCTCTGCCCCAGTGTGGCTCCTGTCTCCCAAGCACACCAGCTCTAGCACTGCATGGCATCTCTTGGTCTGCATTCCTGCGTAGCCCCTCGTACGCCTACGGAGCACGGCTGGTTCAGAGGAAACATCAGCACAGGAAGAGGCCACAGAGGAAGGAGAAGCGGAGGGGGCGGAGGAGAGAGGTGTGTCACAACCAGTAGTAGTGTTTTGGAGGCGTGGTGGCGGAACAACCTCCAACACTACTGTACCTTGCCCTGCGTCCTTCCCAGCTGCCAGCAGAGTCAACCAATGCGCCGTGAAAGAGAGGTAACTTCCCTGTCCATGCCTGCTGGACCATGAGTCAGCGGTAAGATGCACCTTACCACTGACCGCCCTGTCCAGCGAGGCATGGACATTGCCTTCCACATGCCGGTAGAGAGCGGGAATCGCCTTTCGTGAGAAAGTGGCGTTTGGGTACTTGCCACTAAGGTACCGCACATTGCACATTGCAACCGCTGGGCATGTGGATGGCTGGGAGAGTACTTCTTTCGGCGCTGCAGCAGCTGGGGCAGGGAAATTTGTCTGCTACCATCAGTAGATTTCCCGCATGTACTACTAGGTTGTGACACACCTATTTCTACACCTTCAGTCCTATCAGTGCAGGCTTCTGAGAGGACTGAGGGTCTTGTGGGGTTGGAGCTCCCAGCTGATGAGGGGCAAGGGGAGGTCTGCTTTGTTCTTTGGTGTGGGTCTTTCTTGTATGCTTGCCAACGAACTGAATGGCAGGTCGACATATGTCTGGTCAAGCATGTGGTGCCCAAGCGGGTGAGGTTTTGGCCACGCGAGATACGCTTGAGACATATGTTGCAAATAGCAACGGTGCGATCTGATGCACATGTCTCAAAAAAGACCCACACCAAAGAACTTTTGCAGTACCGTTGAGACGCAGCAGCGCCCTGCACAGGCGTAGCTCTGCGATGTAATGCAGTTGGTGTGCTGCCCTTAAGCTGGCCCCTGGAGGGCATCCTGCCTCTTTGGAGATGTGCCTGTGCCTCTTCCTCCTCCTCCTCTCTCCTATCAGGCACCCAGGTAGAGTCAGTGACCTCATCATCCCCTCCCTCCTCATCACTGTTGAAAACCTGGCAGTATGCTGCAGCTTGGGGAACATGACTGCCAGATTGCTGTCCCTCTCGGGCACCCGCTCTCTCTGGGCTCACATCAATGCCTTCCTCTATCTGTGTTCCGTCATCGGAGCCTTCAAAATGCTGCGCATCTTCATGTAGCATGTACCCAACACTGTGTTGAAACAGTTCGGGGGACTCCTCAGAAGGACATGGTGGGACTAGGGAAGGATTGTGTGATGCACAAGGGAGCGTACGCCTTGGCAGCTGCTTTGCCAGATAAACTAAGCTCAGCCTGGGTGAGAGAGGATGAGGAGGATGAGGACGGCTTGGTCATCCACTCTACTAATTTCTCTGCATGTTGAGGCTCAACACGGCAAGCTCCCGAAAACAATGACGAGCGTGTCAGACGGCCACGTCCTGAAGAGGATGCACCGTGTTCACCACCAGCGTTGCCTCTAGATGCAGAGCCTGCTTGCTCTCGTGACTCTCTGCCTTTCTTTGTTGTCCTTCCAGACATTTTAATAGCCTGCACAGGACAAAATCAGAAATAAACAGCACCTGTCCAGTAAGAGCAACTGCGTTTATGGGCAAAAACACAGCAAACGTGCAGTAAGTAAAGTGACAAGTGCTTTTGCGCTAATACAAATCCTCAATGTGCAATACCCTAAACAAAATATATACAGTGCAGCAAAACCTAGTGGTGTTTACAATACACAAAACAGAAATCAAAAGTGGATGTGATTCTGCGCAACCTATCTCACAGAAATGGTGACACACAAAAATATGACCACATGAGAACCCAAAAATTGGGAACCAAAAAAATATATATTTTAGAAAAAAGTGATGAGTGATAAATGTATTCAATATATATAATATATATTGAATACATTTATCACTCATCACTTTTTTCTAAAATATATATTTTTTTGGTTCCCAATTTTTGGGTTCTCATGTGGTCATATTTTTGTGTGTCACCATTTCTGTGAGATACGTTGCGCAGAATCACATCCACTTTTGAAACGTGCAGTAAGATCTACTGCGTTTATGGGCAAAAACACAGCAAACGTATAGTAAGATCGACTGAGTTTATGGGCAAAAACACAGCAAACGTGCAGTATGATCAACTGCGTTTATGGGCAAAAACAGCAAACGTATAGTAAGATCGACTGAGTTTATGGGAAAAAACACAGCAAACGTGCAGTATGATCGACTGCGTTTATGGGCAAAAACACAGCAAACGTATAGTAAGATCGACTGAGTTTATGGGCAAAAAACACAGCAAACGTGCAGTATGATCGACTGCGTTTATGGGCAAAAACATAGCAAACGTATAGTAAGATCGACTGAGGTTATGGGCAAAAACACCGCAAACATGAAGTATGATCGACTGCGTTTATGGGCAAAAACACAGCAAACGTATAGTATGATCGACTGCGTTTATGGGCAAAAACACAGCAAACGTATAGTAAGATCGACTGAGTTTATGGGCAAAAACACAGCAAACGTGAAGCATGATCGACTGAGTTTATGGGCAAAAACACAGCAAACGTGCAGTATGATTGACTGCGTTTATGGGCAAAAACACAGCAAACGTATAGTAAGATCGACTGCGTTTATGGGCAAAATCACAGCAAACGTGCAGTATGATCGACTGCGTTGATGGGCAAAAACACAGCAAACTTATAGTAAGATCGACTGAGTTTATGGGCAAAATCACAGCAAACGTGAAGTATGATCGACTGCGTTTATGGGCAAAAACACAGCAAACTTATAGTAAGATCGACTGAGTTTATGGGCAAGAACACAGCAAACGTGAAGTATGATCGACTGCGTTTATGGGCAAAAACAGCAAACGTATAGTAAGATCGACTGAGTTTATGGGCAAAATCACAGCAAACGTGCAGTATGATCGACTGCGTTTATGGGCAAAAACACAGCAAACGTATAGTAAGATCGACTGAGTTTATGGGCAAGAACACAGCAAACGTGAAGTATGATCGACTGCGTTTATGGGCAAAAACAGCAAACGTATAGTAAGATCGACTGAGTTTATGGGCAAAAACACAGCAAACGTGCAGTATGATCGACTGCGTTTATGGGCAAAAACACAGCAAACGTATAGTAAGATCGACTGAGTTTATGGGCAAGAACACAGCAAACATGAAGCATGATCGACTGCGTTTATGGGCAAAAACACAGCAAACGTATAGTAAGATCGACTGAGTTTATGGGCAAAAACACAGCAAACGTATAGTAAGATCGACTGCGTTTATGGGCAAAAACAGCAAACGTGCAGTATGATCAACTGCGTTTATGGGCAAAAACACAGCAAACTTATAGTAAGATCGACTGAGTTTATGGGCAAAAAACACAGCAAACGTGAAGTATGATCGACTGCGTTTATGGGCAAAAACACAGCAAACGTATAGTAAGATCGACTGAGTTTATGGGCAAAAACACAGCAAACGTGCAGTATGATGGACTGCGTTTATGGACAAAAACACAGCAAACGTATAGTAAGATCGACTGAGTTTATGGGCAAAAACACAGCAAACGTGCAGTATGATCGACTGCGTTTATGGGCAAAAACAGCAAACGTATAGTAAGATCGACTGAGTTTATGGGCAAAAACACAGCAAACGTGCAGTATGATCGACTGCGTTTATGGGCAAAAACACAGCAAACTTATAGTAAGATCGACTGAGTTTATTGGCAAAAACACAGCAAAAATGCAGTATGATCGACTGCGTTTATGAGCAAAAACACAGCATATTTATAGTAAGATCGACTGAGTTTATGGGCAAAAACACAGCAAAAATGCAGTATGATCGACTGCGTTTATGGGCAAAAACACAGCAAACTTATAGTAAGATCGACTGAGTTTATGGGCAAAAAACACAGCAAACGTGCAGTATGATCGACTGCGTTTATGGGCAAAAACACAGCAAACGTATAGCAAGATCGACTGAGTTTATGGGCAAAAAACACAGCAAACGTGCAGTATGATCGACTGCGTTTATGGGCAAAAACAGCAAACGTATAGTAAGATCGACTGAGTTTATGGGAAAAAACACAGCAAACGTGCAGTATGATCGACTGCGTTTATGGGCAAAAACAGCAAACGTATAGTAAGACCGACTGAGTTTATGGGAAAAAACACAGCAAACGTGCAGTATGATCGACTGCGTTTATGGGCAAAAACAGCAAACGTATAGTAAGATCGACTGAGTTTATGGGAAAAAACACAGCAAACGTGCAGTATGATCGACTGCGTTTATGGGCAAAAACACAGCAAACGTATAGTAAGATCGACTGAGTTTATGGGAAAAAACACAGCAAACGTGCAGTATGATCGACTGCGTTTATGGGCAAAAACATAGCAAACGTATAGTAAGATCGACTGAGGTTATGGGCAAAAACACAGCAAACATGAAGTATGATCGACTGCGTTTATGGGCAAAACCACAGCAAACGTATAGTAAGATCGACTGAGTTTATGGGCAAAAACACAGCAAACGTGAAGCATGATCGACTGAGTTTATGGGCAAAAACACAGCAAACGTGCAGTATGATTGACTGCGTTTATGGGCAAAAACACAGCAAACGTATAGTAAGATCGACTGCGTTTATGGGCAAAATCACAGCAAACGTGCAGTATGATCGACTGCGTTTATGGGCAAAAACACAGCAAACGTATAGTAAGATCGACTGAGTTTATGGGCAAGAACACAGCAAACGTGAAGTATGATCGACTGCGTTTATGGGCAAAAACAGCAAACGTATAGTAAGATCGACTTAGTTTATGGGCAAAAACACAGCAAACGTGCAGTATGATCGACTGCGTTTATGGGCAAAAACACAGCAAACGTATAGTAAGATCGACTGAGTTTATGGGCAAGAACACAGCAAACATGAAGCATGATCGACTGCGTTTATGGGCAAAAACACAGCAAACGTATAGTAAGATCGACTGAGTTTATGGGCAAAAACACAGCAAACGTATAGTAAGATCGACTGCGTTTATGGGCAAAAACAGCAAACGTGCAGTATGATCAACTGCGTTTATGGGCAAAAACACAGCAAACTTATAGTAAGATCGACTGAGTTTATGGGCAAAAAACACAGCAAACATGAAGTATGATCGACTGCGTTTATGGGCAAAAACACAGCAAACGTATAGTAAGATCGACTGAGTTTATGGGCAAAAACACAGCAAACGTGCAGTATGATGGACTGCGTTTATGGACAAAAACACAGCAAACGTATAGTAAGATCGACTGAGTTTATGGGCAAAAACACAGCAAACGTGCAGTATGATCGACTGCGTTTATGGGCAAAAACAGCAAACGTATAGTAAGATCGACTGAGTTTATGGGCAAAAACACAGCAAACGTGCAGTATGATCGACTGCGTTTATGGGCAAAAACACAGCAAACTTATAGTAAGATCGACTGAGTTTATTGGCAAAAACACAGCAAAAATGCAGTATGATCGACTGCGTTTATGAGCAAAAACACAGCATATTTATAGTAAGATCGACTGAGTTTATGGGCAAAAACACAGCAAAAATGCAGTATGATCGACTGCGTTTATGGGCAAAAACACAGCAAACTTATAGTAAGATCGACTGAGTTTATGGGCAAAAAACACAGCAAACGTGCAGTATGATCGACTGCGTTTATGGGCAAAAACACAGCAAACGTATAGCAAGATCGACTGAGTTTATGGGCAAAAAACACAGCAAACGTGCAGTATGATCAACTGCGTTTATGGGCAAAAACAGCAAACGTATAGTAAGACCGACTGAGTTTATGGGAAAAAACACAGCAAACGTGCAGTATGATCGACTGCGTTTATGGGCAAAAACACAGCAAACGTATAGTAAGATCGACTGAGTTTATGGGCAAAAACACAGCAAACGTGCAGTATGATCGACTGCGTTTATGGGCAAAAACACAGCAAACGTATAGTAAGATCGACTGCGTTTATGGGCAAAATCACAGCAAACGTGCAGTATGATCGACTGCGTTGATGGGCAAAAACTAATACTAATGAGTGTATGTGCAATTATATAGCACACATGTCATGCAGTAACAGCAACTGCGTGTATGTGTGCAATTAAATAGCACACGTCCACTAACATTGAGTACTATTTTTCAGTTAAAACTAAACTGCATGCAGGCAATGTAACACGTTAGAGCACTGCAGCTAGCACAAAGAAATTGCCTAACAATAGGAATAGCTGATCTAGCTAAGCTATACAGTGTATAAATATATGTACAACGCAAGGATGTATATATATCCTCTACACACTGCAAATTTTAACTATACTGACTAGCCTTCCTGCTCTATCTATCTATCTATCTATCTATCTAAAAAGACACTGTGGGCCAGATCCACATAGAAATGGATAGGCGCAGCGTACCAGAGATACGCTACGCCGCCGTATCTTACCTGGCTTGAAGTAGAATCCTGGAAGATTTTGCGCCGTAAGTTACGGCGGCGTAGTGTATTTCTGGCGGCGGAATTCAAATCGGCGATTAGGGGGCGTGATTAATTTAAATGAATCGCGTCCCTGCGCCGATTGAACTGTGCATGCTCCGTTTCGAAAATTTCCCGCCGTGCTTTGCGCGAAATGACGTCGCAACGACGTCATTTTTTGAACTTAGACGTGACTTACGTCCATCCCTATTCACGGACGACTTACGCAAAAAATTAAAAAAATTAAAATTTCGACGCCATCGATGCCATACTTAACATGGCAAGTCTATCTATACGCCGCAAAATAGCAGCTTTAACTAAACACCGGAAAAAGCCGACTAGAGACGACGTAAGAGAATGCGACGGCCGCGCGTACGTTCGTGGATCGTCTGAAAAAGCTCATTTGCATACCCGATGCGGAAAACGACGCAAACTCCACCCAGCGGACGCCGAAGTATTGCATCTACGATCCGAAGGCGTACGAAGCCGTACACCTGTCGGATCGAACCCAGATGCCGTTGTATCTTGGTTTGAGGATTCAAACTAAAGATACGACGCGGGTAATTTGAAAGTACGCCGGCGTATCAGTAGATACACTGCCGTACTCTCTCTCTGGATCTGGCCCTGTGTATCTATCTATCTCTCTCTCTCTAACTGACTGTCTGTCTGACTTGTCTTTAACCACTTGCTTACTGGGCACATATACCCCCCTCCTGCCCAGGTGAAATTTCAGCTTCCGGCACTGCGTCGCTTTAACTGACAATTGCGCGGTCGTGCGACGTGGCTCCCAAAAAAAAATTACGTCCTTTATTCCCCACAAGTAGAGCTTTCTTTTGGTGGTATTTGATCGCCTGTGCGGTTTTTATTTTTTGTGCTATAAACAAAAAAGAGCAACAATTTTGAAAAAAAATACAATATTTTTTACTTGTTGCTATAATAAATATGCCAATTAAAAAAAAAACACATTTTTTTCTCAGTTTAGGCCGATACATATTCTTCTACATATTTTTGGTAAAAAAAAAAAAAATCGAAATAAAGCGCAAAAGTTATAGCGTCTACAAAATAGGGGACAGAATTTTTTTTTTTTACTAGAAATGGCGGCGATCTGCGATTTTTATTGGGACTGCGACGTTATGGCGGACACATCAGACACTTTTGACACATTTTTGGCGCCATTCACATTTATACTGCGATCAGTGCTATAAATATGCACTAATTACTGTATAAATGTGACTGGCATTGAAGGGGTTAACACTAGGGGGTGAGGAAGGGGTTAAATATGTTCCCTATATAGTGTTCCAACTGTAGGTGGGGGGGTGACCGATCTGTGTCCCTATGTACAAGAGACACAGATCGGTCTCCTCTCCAGAGACAGCACCGCTGTCTCTGTGTGAGCCGGCAATGAGAGATGATCTCATATGTTTACATATGAGATCATCTCTCATTGGCCGCACAGATCGCATCGCAAACAGCCACTCTGATTGGCCGTTCGCGGCAATCTGTAATTGGCTGTGTCCAAGGGACACGGCCAACACAGAGTTTCCCTGCTGCGCGCTCTGCGGGAATAGTTTTTTGCACCTTGTGATTGGCCAAGCATGCAGGGTCATGGTGCATGCTTGACCAATCGAATTTGGCGCGAACGACCCGTTTTGTTCAAAATTCGTCGAACGTACGAACAGACGATGTTCGAGTCGAACATACGTTCGAGTCGAACACAAAGCTCATCCCTAATGACAACTATCTAATGACAACTATCCAGAGGTAAATAACTGTTCCTGTCGACTGATTTAAAACAAGTTTGTGTTACCAGTTTCCCTGCTTCTTTCGAAATTTCCAGATCTAAAAAATAAAAAAATGTCATCACTTATCTCCCGAGTTTAATATTTTTGTTATTTTTATTTAAATTAAAACCAAAATCTAAAAGCTTTCTCTGTCCCCTGCCCAAATAACTATGTCATCATCAATAAAACGTTTAAAAAGTAGGAGTTGCTGCGGTTTCCTATTGTATAGGGCATCCTCCTCCCATTAAGCCATATATAAATTGGCCACACTTGGCGCCCATAGCTACACCGCAGATTTGCTTATAGTACTTTTTTCATACCAAAAATAACTATGATCTAAGCTGTATTTAAAGGCAGTTGACAAGAAATTTTCTTTGTAAGGCCCCGTACAGACGAGGGGACATGTCCGATGAAAACGGTCCACGAACCGTTTTCTTTGGACATGTCAGCTCGGAGATTTCGGTCTGATGGTTGTACACACCATCAAACCGAAATCCCCGCGGACAGACAGCGCGGTGACGTGGCGGTGACGTTGACGCCACCACGTCCGCAAACCAGGAAGTAAAATACTTCCACGCATGCGTCGAATCCATTCGACGCATGCGGGAGATTTCTGTCCGCTGGTTAGGTATACTAACCAGCGGACATGTCGGACGGACGGGTTTCCAGCCGACAAGTTTTAAAGCCTGCTTTAAAACTTTTGTCTGCTGGAAACCTGTCTGCTAGGCTGTACACACGGTCGGATCTGTCCGCTGAAACTGGTCTGCGGACCCAGTTTCAGCAGACATGTTCGGTCGTGTGTACGAGGCCTCAGAGTTTTAATGTGCTTTTTTCTTTTATGGCCCATTTTGTTGCTTGTATAGCTTCCTTATGGTTTATGATTTTATAAAGCGATGCAACATCAGCTGTGGCAAAATATATCGGTCTATCGTCGATTTTTATATTATCCAATAGCTGTATGAGATGTTTAGTGTCCCTGAGATATGAATTTGTTTTCCTCACTATTGGCTGTAAGAACCAGTGAATATATTCTCCAATTCTTACTCCAAACAAATTAATTCCATTTACTATGGGCCTCCCTGGTGGTTTTTCTTCGTTTTTGTGAATCTTGGGAAGGGTATAAATAATGGGGATCCAACCGTCAATTCGAACCGGGCATGAGGGATAAACCCTTCCAGGCCATAAAGGGAGGCGGGCATGCATCAGGCATCTCACTGTAGTGTTCAGGAAAGATGGAGGTCTGTGGCAGAGCTCTCGGAATCCGGGGGGCGCGTATCGTCTGGACTTTATGAGAGCGCTACAGCTTAGTCATTTCCTTGCCAGCCTGCCACCTCCCAATGACATGAATCAGCCCCTTACGGAGTTTGAGGAGCTCTGTACGGAGACAGGAGTGTTACCACACACACTTTCCCTGACCTATGGTGTGCTCGTCACGCCGCCTGGGAACTACCAATCTCCATGCCTCCTTAAGTGGGAAAGGGACCTGGACTGCCATTTTACCACTGCCCAGAGACAGAACATACTCGGGTTCCACACACACACACAAGTCTTCCTTATGCACCAAGGCCCAGGAAACAAACTACAAACTTCTCACACGCTGGTATAGAACACCGGTCGTACTGCACAAGTTTTTCCCAATGACGCCAGACCTCTGTTGGCACTGCCAAGAGGCGGGTGGCACTCTTTTACATATTTTCTGGTCCTGCCCTAGACTTCAGAATTTCTGGGGAGAGGTTCACAGGATAACCCAACAATTTACAGACCGCACTGTCCCGAACGATCCGGCCTACTTTCTTCTGCATGTTAACACCACACCAGCGCGAGTGTACAAGATTTGAATGAAAAATAAAATAAATTCGATTAGGGGCACCTACAAGACCCAACGGTCACTAGTCCTGGCCTCTATGAGATCTGGAGCTGCAGCTGACAGCATCTACCAACCCAACCTGTAGTACTATAGTCAGATGCAGTTCCTTGATGACCAGCTCGAAACAAGGGCATCCGTGTCTACCCTTCCCCCAAGGAATCGGTCCAGTCTTCCCGGCAGCCAAGAGCAGGCTACATCTGATGAAGATCAAGACTTCATGGAGGACACAGATTGTGACCCATGGAGCCAGGTATTGCATTTTAATACTAATTAATGAAATGCAAAGTATAATAATTCAGAGAAATTTAGGTTACAAGTGGTCAAAATTTTAGCTGATTTTGCCAAACATTGTGAAAATATCAATAGCCAATACTGGCAAAACAGAATGGGGACAAGATACATAAATGCAGAGGTCATAATGATTGTGTGTAATTTTAGGGTACGCCATTAGGGGGGTAAACGCAATACACCTGGAAGGGGTCACAGATATCTAACAAAGTTTTTGTTCTTTATCATTTTGTCTAACCAAAAATTCTAAAACAGACATTCCTAGTTTTGAGAAAGGCACCCTACTTAGCAGGTTCAGTCAGCATCAAACACCCCCCCCCCCCACAACTCCAGGGGGCACATATCTGAAGATGGGTAAGGGGCCACATAATTAGGGATGGCGGGCCTCTTTTAAATATATTTTCGCATAGGTCATGATCTGTAAAATGTGTGTGATTAATGAAGACAAAAAATTAAATATGATCCTTTTTTTTTTTAGACACAGACAGAGCAAAGCCAGGAGGAGGCAGGCCCCATAGGGAACCAGGAGGAGGCAGGCCCCACAGGGAGCCAGGAGGAGGCAGGCCCAACAAGGAGACAGGGTGAGGCAGAGGCCACTCGGAGCCAGGAGGTAGCAGGCCCCAGTGGGATACAGGAGTCCCGCAGGCGGGATTGCATCTCCCAGATCCCTCCTCTCCGCGCTCCCAGAAAAAGGACAAGGAGACTGATGCAAATGGAGGAGGAGACCCAGGCCATGCTCGTCAAGCAACTGCGGCCATCAGAGAACAACCCACTGAAGAGGAGGGATTCGCAGCGCTCATCGCAGCCAAGATGAAAAATCTAGAGCGGGGCCAGCGTGTGCGCTGCGAATACATCATCTTCAAGGCCATAAGCATCGCCTCACTGGGCAACCTCAATGACAACATTGATCTTGGGCTGATTGCCACTTCTGTCCGGTCCTTTCTGCTCTTCCTGCTCCTTCTCCTGCTCCTGATCCTTCTCCTCCTCTTCCTGAGCCTGCTCTGGCTCCTGCCACAACCTTGGCTCCAGAAACCCAGCCCCCGAGGAGGCAGACTGCAGGGAAGGCTGCAGGGAAGCCTGAACCAAAGAAGAAGAAGTGAGGAGATGGTGCCCCTAATCCCAAAAATTTGTCATTGACAGCCTTGATTAGTTGTTTGGTGGACCCTTGGCTCTCAAAATCAAAGCAGGGTCTCCTTTACTTTATTCCTGGCTTCTTTGTTTTTATTTATTTTATATTTTTGTTTGCCAGATGTGTTTAAGTTTATTTTATTGAGTTTATACATGAATAAATGTATTTTTTGGTTCGGTTAAAAATGTAGCATGTGCATTTTTCAAAAATATATAGAGATCATTAGTGAGGAGGCAAACACATTTAAAAACAAAAAGCAAATCAAACATTAAGGGACAACAACCTCCTTGTGGGTAATGTAAAAAAACCAAAAAAATATGTTGTTGTGGTCACTTCACATACTCCAAAATAACAAACATTTAAAATGATATTCATTTGCTCAAATAAATGAAACAACCCCAAAAAAAGAAAAATATGGAGATGGAGATGTGCATAAACTAAAAAAAAAAAAAAAAAAAAAAAAAAATTAGTAAAAATAACAAAAAGGTTTTCAGAACTATGTAACAAGATGAGCCACAACAAACTAGGATTTTAGTGTAGCATTTAAATGCATTGTGTCAAATGCAGCGCAGTCTTTTCTTCATTACTATTAAAATGAACGAATGTGCTGAAGCCATTCTGAACAGTAGTTTTACCACAACAAGCGCTCCCGTATCAGAAATTGCTTCTAAGCATGCGCGGGTTGCAAACGTCGTTTTGACCACACACTATCATTTTCATTGACACAAAAAACGACGTTTTGAAAAACGACACAAAAAATTCGAGCATGTTCGAATTTTTTTTTTGGTCGTTTTTCTGAAGACATAAAACGACGGTCATTTGAAATGAAAAAAAAAAACATGCTCGAATTTTTGGTGTCGTTTTTCAAAACTTCGTTTTTTTTCATCGCAAAAAACGACCGTCTGTACGCGGCATAATTCTTCTTTGTATGCTGTCTTTGATTGTATTACCATCGCCCCTCCCTTATCTGCTTGTCTTACGACAATGTCTTTTCTTTCTTCCAGTTTTTTAATTCCGCTTTTTATATATCACCGGGGTCTTTTTGATTAAGATCTTGTAGATCTTTTAGGACAATCCTTCGGAAAACTTCAATATGGCCTTCATTGTCAATTGGTGGTTTAAATAAAGACTTGTTTCTTAAATTACTAAACTGGGTTCTACTTTTCACAGTATTATTTCTTAATGTATTTTCTCCCGGCTTATTTAACATGTATTTCTTAATATACAGACTTCTTGTAAAATTGTTGATGTCTACATAGGCAGTAATTTATTTAAATTTCTCTAAGGCCCCGTACACACGACTGAACATGTCTGCTGAAACTGGTCCGCGGACCAGTTTCAGCAGACATGTTCGGTCGTGTGTACGGCCGATCGGACAGGATTCCAGCGCACATTTGCCCGCCAGACCGTTTTCGAGCGGGCAAATGTTTCTAAACTTGCTTAGAAACATGCCCGCTGGAATCCTGCCCATCGGACATGTTCTGTCGTCTGTACAGACTAACCGTACATGTCCGAGAGGCCGCCATCCCTCGCATGCGTCGAATGACTTCGACGCATGCGTGGAAGCATTGAACTTCCAGGGCCGCGCACGTCGTCGCAGCCTCGTCACCGCGTATCGTGTACGCGTGGATTTCTGTATGATGGTGTGTACAGCCATCATACAGAAATCTCCGGGCGGGCATGTCCGCTGAAAACGGTCCGGCGGACCGTTTTCATCGTACATGTTTGCCCGTGTGTACGAGGCATTAGGGGCCAATTTGAGGCCTTTGTCTAATACTTTTATTTCCTCTTTGGTCCGCTAATGTTGATGATTCTTTCTCCAATTAATCTCTTCTTATTCTGTTTGACTCCTGCCCTGCATCCTCACCTCGATTTCCGTTTCTTCCAGACCTGTTTTTTTGAGGATCTTCTCAGTGATCTTCTTCCTTTCTCCTCTCTGTCTCGTTCTTTCTGGGGATCTCTGCTCACAACTTCTTCCTCTCTCCTCGCATCTCTTGCGTGTCTGTGTTCTGGGCTCCGTCTGATTAGTGCCTGGGGTCCATTCTCCTGTTGAGACGCCTTGGAGAATCTTGGTGTCTCATCTCTAAAAAATGCCTTGGACTTTCATGTCTCTTTCATATTGGTGGTGGTGATTTGGAGTTCTTATATTCTCATAGTGACCTCTGGGGGTTCTTCCCCCTTCATCATATCTTCTCAGATGTTTGTACCGATTTTGTATAGGGATATTATATTGATTCTCATATACTCCACATACTCCACGGGAGTCATATACTCCATATACTCCACGGGAGTCTTTCATCATACTGATGGTGATTTTGATTATCATTTCTTCCATTTTCTTACTATGGATTTACATCCTGATTCACACGATTTCTCCATGGTGGAGTCCGAGATCTTCTTCCATAAGGTGGCTGTTGGAAAGGCCTGGGTGCATTGTAGGAAATTGTTATACCAATTATTTTTCCAGAAGGGTTTTTCACCATTATTATTCCCATTCCATCTCTGTTTCTGGTTAGGTGTACTATAATTATAATTCACATCCATCCCATTATTTGGCTCTGGGAAACTATTATTGGATTCTACTACAAGTTCTTCTGATTTATTTTGCCATTTAAAAACAAGATCATCTTTATAGTCTGTCATATCTCTCTGATATTTCCTTTTCTTTTTTGCTATGGTTTCTTTTTCCTTTTGTTCCATATCTCTCTGTAGTTTTGGTAGAGCAATGAATTCAGGAAGTTCTTTAGAGGTTTCCACATTGGCTTTTAGTGAAATGGTTCGATCTAATGTCCTAATTTTACATTGCTTTCTTTTTATTAACAAATCAAGCAGTTTAAAGGTCATTATCATTAAACAATTGGAACCACTCTTCAGTGGATTCTTTATCTAATAAGCCATCATTGATGGGAACGTCCCATCTCAGGCTCCTTGGTATCAGTCTATCAAATGTCCCATTTTTCTAAAACAATTTTCAATATCTCCTACTGGATTTTCTTCTTGTTTTTCAAAGATATTCTCTATATCTACCGATCTTTTTTCTAAAAACCTGAATACTTCCATGGTTGCTGCACAAGTGATTTAGATAACACACTAATGCCCTAACCACACCCGGGTGTAAATACACAACGACTACAATTATAATTATAAAATTATAATTATAAATATAGCAAAAGAAATGTTCACACACTGAAAACAGTTTGTTAAAGAAGGGGTGAAATGGCGCTTACTCAAAATGATGTATTAATACATGGCAAAGATAAATAGAATATATCTTAAATTAATAAATATAAAATTTTCTTTGGTGCAAAAAAACAAATGCGGATGAGTGCAAAGTAATAAAAGTACTATTGTTTCTTCAGTGCAAACAAGCAAATGCAAAATAAAGTGCAAAATCAGGCACAAACAATGCAGCAATAATGTGCAAAGTGAAAGTAAATAAAAAATTGATTATCTCTGTGCAAAAAACATTCATAGGTAGATTCACAGAGAAAGGCTTAAACTTGCGGCAGCGTAGCTTAGCCTGTTTAGGCTACGCCGCCATAAGTTAGCTAGGCAAGTACATGATTCTCAATGTACTTGCCTGCTAATATACGGCGGCGTAGCCTAAAGCGGGGGGGTGTTTTATGGCAATGAGGCTTGACCTCACGTTTTTTAAATTTTTCCTAATGCGCATGTGCCGGGCGCCTACATTTCCCAGTGTGCATTGCGGCTAAGTACGCCACACGGGCCTATTGATTTCAACGTGGACGTAAACAACGTAAATCCCGATTCGCGGACGACTTACGCAAACGACGTAAAAAATTTGAATCTTGCGGCGGGAACGGCGGCCATACTTTAACATTATAACTGATAAACTACAGCGCTACTAAATCCAAAATACACCACACAATTAATAAATAAATGTAAAAAGCTGCAGTATGTGAAAAGGGTTACCAACCAAACAACAAAATGTGAAAAATATAAACATATGCGCTAAAAACAACTAATTTATGTGATACCTTACTAAGATCAATCCAATTGTGATAATAATTCAAAACCCTGAATAGGGGATTAGTCGTGTTGCCACAGTGGGGTGAAGCACACAAAATATAAATAGATGAGGAAAAAAATTAGTGTATAAAAATTAATAAATGAATACAAAGCTAATTAATTCAGAGCATCAAATAGTACTCAATCTCAGAATACCGTCCCTATAGAGTAGATGGTAAAATATAGGGTTAAACAATGTTGATTAGCAGCAGCGTGAGAGTGTCACTGGATACAACAGCTCTGTGAAACAGGTGCCTTATACTCAGCTTCAAATCACTTCAGTAGCTCCAACGACACAGCCTTAGTGGTGGTGCAAAAAACAGGCTTCAGCCCCTCTCCTCAATACACCACAGCAGGTGTGGGACATGTAAGAAAAGGGGAAACACAATAGTGTAATACAGCCAGACACGACAATACCGCTGCCAATGCTATGCGCCGATCCACTCACGCTCTCCCCGTCTTTGAAACAAGCCACTCAGATCCTCACTCGGGAACTTCCGACAGATCTCGTACAGCAAACTCCTCCCCCACGCGTTGCGTCACTTGCTACGTGACTTACTCACACTAAGGGACCTGGTGGCCAAAAACGTCCCTGACCCCCCTCAAAAGGGGAATAACCTGACATTTTTTCAGGGAAAACGTTTTTTCCCCTGTAAAAGGTGCTTTGCTTGTAAAAACACCAACTATATGGGCCAGAAATGCTCGAAGTTTATTTCAAATGTGACCAAAAAAGAATATAAAATCAATGACCTCATTACGTGCTGAATGGAGGGGGTCGTTTATGTTTTGGAATGCCCATGCTCCCTACAATATGTAGGGCGCACTAAGCGACCTATGTGGAAACGAATGAGGGAGCATGTCCAAAATATATTAAATGGCTTTCCAAAACATAGTGTGTCACGGCACTTTGAAGTCTGTCATCAAAAAAACCCCAAGGGGATGAAATTTTGGGCTATACAAAAATATAACCCACATTGGCGAGGAAGCCATAAAGTGAGGGAACTCAGCAAATCTGAATTATATATAAAATATTTTTATAGTATTTTTATACAATCTAATTTCAAATTTTAATTAATATAGTACATGGGATATGTATATGGATATATTGTGTATATATATATATATTTTTACTGATAACTCGATTTCATCATTTTAATGTGTATAATCTCTACTTGTTATTACAATGGCCTGTGGTTGGTTCTAGCCTTTTGTGTATGCATAGTAGGATTATCCCTTTTAACCACCAGAGGGAGTAGCCATAAGTGTATGCCAATTCCCACCTTTATGTTTTTGCTCAGTGATGTCAATCCCTAATTTTTAATAATAATTTTTAATACTGTGGATGTTTTTTATCGTAAAGATTGTTTCATTAAAGTTGTTTAATGTATTGTATCAAATCCGCTTTGGTTTCGATGCCGCAATGATGTAACATGTTAGTGTGCTCTCCCCGATTTGCTTGCTCCCTGTCACATGTCTGTCCGGAGCACTTTAAGTTTGGCCGGCAATGCTCTACGGACATTACCCATGAGTAAGTCACGTGGCAAGTGACGCAACACGTGGGGGAGGAGTCTGCTGTACGAGATCTGTCGGAAGTTCCCGAGTGAGGACCTCTACACTTTTCGTTACCGAGTGGCTTGTTTCAAAGACGGGGAGAGCGTGAGTGGATTGGCGCATAGCATTGGCAGCGGTATTGTCGTGTCTGGCTGTATTACACTATTGTGTTTCCCCTTTTCTTACATGTCCCACACCTGCTGTGGTGTATTGAGGAGAGGGGCTGAAGCCTGTTTTTTGCACCACCACTAATGACCAAGGCTGTGTCGTTGGAGCTACTGAAGTGATTTGAAGCTGAGTATAAGGCACCTGTTTCACAGAGCTGTTGTATCCAGTGACACTCTCACGCTGCTGCTAATCAACATTGTTTAACCCTATATTTTACCATCTACTCTATAGGGACAGTATTCTTAGATTGAGTACTATTTGATGCTCTTAATTAATTAGCTTTGTATTAATTTATTAATTTTTATACACTAATTTTTTTCCTCATCTATATATATTTTGTGTGCTTCACCCCAGTGTGGCAACACAACTAATCCCCTATTCAGGGTTTTGAATTATTATCACAATTGGATTGATCTTAGTAAGGTATCACATAAATTAGTTGTTTTTAGCGCATATGTTTATATTTTTCACATACTTTAACATTGTTATTCCACCTAATAGATGGAATAACTTTAGGCCTGCTAATGCCTTACGGAAACGGCGTAAAACTACTGCGGCGGCCGGGCGTACGTTCGTGAATCGGCGTATCAACTCATTTACTCATTATCTACGCCGACAGCAATGGAAGCGCCACCTAGCGGCCACCTGAAAAATTGCAACCTAAGATAGGACGGCGCAAGCCGTCTTATCTTAGATATGTTTAAGCGTATCTCTGTTTGAGCATACGCTTAAACATAAGTCGGCGTAGATTCTGAGTTAGGTCGGCTTATCTACTGATAAGTCGGCTTAACTCTTACTGAATCTACCTATCGGTGGAACAACATCCGGGTGTGGGGTGTTCCGGAACCTGAGGGCCCAGAGGATGTCCACTCGGTCTTACAGTCCGTCTTCAATAATTTGATTGGCGAACCCCTAACCAGCCCCATTGAAATGGACAGAGCCCACCGAGCTCTGCGCCCAAAAGGGGCCACCTACAAGCCCCGCGACATTATCTGTCGGCTCAACTCCTTCCCTTTGAAAGAGGAGATTATGAGGCAGGCCCGCCTCGCCTGCAAAGTCACCTTCGCTGATGTCCAGATTCAACTTAACCCAGACCTTTCATGGATAACACTGCAAAAACGTAGACTGCTGCAACCGCTGTTACGCATACTACAGGAAGAGAACATTCCATACCGTTGGGGCTTCCCGTTTAGCCTGACGGCTAAAACCCAAGGCAAGTCGGCAGTGCTCAGATACCCTGAAGACCTGGCACCTTTCTGTGATGTCCTGGAGATCCGGGTCCCCCAAGTCCCAGACTGGGACCTGATAGCTACCCCACCTCCGCTGCCTACGGTCTGGCAGAAAGTCCCCCTGACCAAAATGAACCGGGGCCCGGAGAGGTCCCTGAGAGGACGCAGACGACAGCACTGAAACTCCTGAGAACACTGGTTCATCCCCTTGGGACTCTGGACTCTGAATGAGAATGTTTTTGGGGCCCCTCGTTAGGAGGGGCCGACCTGGGTTCCCCCGTGTCCCTCTGGCTCGCCACCATGGGGGCGGGCTGGGGGAGCGCGTGAGAAGCCATTCGGACCTGGGCCTGCGAGCCCTCTTAGGTCTTGTATTGTTACAGGTGTTGTATGATGTAGTTCATCACTGGTTCATGTATCTAACACTCCTCTTCTTTCTTTTCCTCCTAGTCCTCTTCCTTCCTCCTATGGTGCAGGAGACACACTTTGATAAGGGGGGCTCCTTTGCGTTTGCCTCTAAGCACTATACACAGATCTTCGTTTCTTCTGGACCCCATAAGCGGGCAGGGGTGGCCATATTAATAAAGAGGGGATCCCCCTTTGTAAGCTCATATCTGTACAGTGATCCGCGGGGTCACTTTCTCATCCTGCAGGGTCTCTGGCAGGATCAGAGGGTTACTGCGTAATATACGCCCTAAACACCCATCAACTGGGGTTCCTAACTAGGGTCTATGCCCGCCTCCATCGCTCGGACCACGGGATGTTGGTGATGGGGGGGGGGACTTTAACCTAACCCAATCTGCAACATCGGATCGCCATGCGTTAAACCCCCGGGAGGTTTCTCCCCGTGTGCTTAGGGATTCGAGGCAGTTCTGCCAACTGTCGCGACGCTATGCTCTCTTTGATGCATGGCGAGTCCTCCACCCAGGGGACAGACAATATACTTTCTACTCGGCTCCCCATCGCACTCACTCCCGGATAGACTATTTATTTGTCAACAACACGGCCCTTAGACTTTCCAGTGCAGCCCAGATTCTCCCGATCACCTGGTCAGATCACGCCCCGGTCATGCTGACTATAGCATTGGGTACCCCCAGCCGTAGGCCATGCACCTGGCGGCTTAACACGTTCCTCTTACAGCACTCCCCCTCGAAGTTTGACCTAGAGTCCACCCTGAAATACTATTTCGCAGAAAATGACACACCAGACACACAGCCTCCCACATTGTGGGAGGCCCATAAGGCGGTGATTCTGGGAAAATGCTTGGCCCTGTCATCGGCCATGCGGAAAGACACACAAGCCCTGAAAATATGGACGGAAGGGGAGCTTAAAGTGCTGGAGGGCCAGCTGCAGAGCACGCCCACTCTAGCGCTCCTTAAAAAAATTACATCCTTGCGGGCAACCCTGAGCGACATAGCGATGGACAGGGTTGAAAAGGCCTTAGTTAGACTACGACAGCTGTTTTATGACAAAGGGAATAAGGCCCACTCCCTCCTGGCTCGGAAGTTGCGAGACAGCACCCAAGCCTCGACGCCCCACCAAATCAAAACCAGATCGGGAACCATGATCACACACCCGAACTAGGTAGCTCACTCATTTGCAGAGTTCTACACTCACCTCTACAACAATCCTGACATCCCGAGCAGCCCCCTTCCTCCTGATATCGCCCAACGCATGAACCAATACCTAGAGCAAAGTGGGGTATCCCGACTAAGGCCCGAGGACCTGGTCCCCCTTAATGCCCCGATTACTGAAGAGGAACTAGAGTCCACTATTAAATCCCTACCATCTGGCAAGGCCCCGGGACCGGATGGCTTCCCCTATGAATATTATAAGGCATTCCATCCCATACTGCTCCCCTATATGTGCAAACTATTTAACGCATTCCTCTGTGACACCCCAGTCCCTGTTGACATACAACGTTCATTCATCACGGTGATACCTAAACCAGACAAAGACCCGTCCCTTTGTGCCAACTACAGACCCATAGCCCTTCTGAATTCGGATCTTAAGATTTTCACTAAATTACTTTCTGTCCGCCTGAATACGGTCCTCCCCTGCCTTATCCATAAGGACCAGGTGGGCTTTGTCCCACTCCGCCAAGCAGGGGACAACACCAGGAAAACCAGGTGGAGGTGGCGAACATGGAGGGCCTCCAGTCCCTTCTGATTAGCCTGGACGCGGAGAAGGCCTTTGATCGCCTTGGGTGGCCCTTCCTGTTCGCCACGCTGCACCACGTGGGATTTCGGGGGCCCTTTATGCATGCGATTCGGCACCTGTACGCAAACCCCTCCTCCCAGGTTAAGACTCCCTTCGCCCTCTCGCCCTCGTTCCCAGTGGCTAATGGTACCAGGCAGGGATGCCCGTGGTCTCGCCTGCTATTCGCGCTATGTGTAGAGCCCCTGGCAGCCACGATCCGAGGGAATGCGAACATCAAGGGCATTATGGTCAGGGATCAGGAGTTTAAAATCTCACTATTTGCCGACGATGTAATTCTGACCCTGACCCAACCTAGAACGACCCTCCCGAATTTACATGCGGAACTTGACCGGTATGGCGCCATCTCGGGATATAAGATTAATGCCTCTAAGTCTGAGGCGCTTCCGCTTAATATGCCGGCAAGCGAGTCGTCCCACCTGCAGACATGCTTCCCATATGCATGGAAGACCACGGCCCTAAAGTACCTAGGTATACACATCACACCCAGATTTGGCACACTGTACCAGGAGACTTCCCCCCCCTTTTCCGATCCTACTCCTGAAATGGAAAAAAACATCATATATCCCTCCTAGGGAGGGTGGCGTCTGTGAAAATGACTGATAGACAGGGGGATGTAGTGGCGCTTGCAAATACTAAAAACCGACAATAATTTAAAACAATAAAATATTCTAAACAATGATTCCTAAAGTATGAGAGCGAGTCCGTCCTCTACTGGGGTAAAAATGTGTAACACTCGAGGTCTATGCCCAAAGAATACCATCCAACATCAATAATTAGATGTGGAAGGAACTGCGAGTGAATAAATAATGAAATCCAATGGATAAAAGTGCCTGACTGGCCGCACAGTGTACATGGGATAATAATCCTTTTTTAAAAAATATGTGTCATAAATCCTTAAAGTGCTTGATGAAAAACAAGTGCAAAGTGCTAATAATTAAAACAATAATAGCAGTGAATGAAAGCTCCAGCTCTCCTGGAAAGTGGTTAATTACTAATTAGCAAACACATGCAGGAAAAAGCAACAACTGAAAAGAAGTCCAAAAATGCAAGTGTCCTAAAAACCTAAACGGTTCAATCATAAAACTGTTGTTTTTCTGTGCAATGAAAAAGATATAATAATATAATAATAAAATAAAAAATAAAAAAATAAAAAAAAAAAATCATAAATAATAGTCCAAAAACAGATAGTACAATATCACTGCAGGATTAGTGATAGTGAATAAAACTATATCCAGTGCACAATCAAGTGATAATGAAAATATTAAAAATAAAGTCCAAAGTGCATCTGTGCTCCATTCAACAATTCAGATGATCAGTGGTTAATTCAGTGAAGACTTGTTACATTGTGCTCATTCAATGAAGACTTGTTACATTGTGCTCATATGTCTGTGAATCAAACCAGCCTGATTTTCCTCAGTGTGGGGATTATTTTTACCAGCCTCTTACCTTCTTGAGGCTTTTACCAAGCCTGTCTTGGTAAAAGCCTCAAGAAGGTAAGAGGCTGGTAAAAATAATCCCCACACTGAGGAAAATCAGGCTGGTTTGATTCACAGACATATGAGCACAATGTAACAAGTCTTCATTGAATGAGCACAATGTAACAAGTCTTCACTGAATTAACCACTGATCATCTGAATTGTTGAATGGAGCACAGATGCACTTTGCACTTTATTTTTAATATTTTCATTATCACTTGATTGTGCACTGGATATAGTTTTATTCACTATCACTAATCCTGCAGTGATATTGTACTATCTGTTTTTGGACTATTATTTATGATTTTTTTATTTTTTTATTTTATTTTTTATTTTATTATTATATTATTATATCTTTTTCATTGCACAGAAAAACAACAGTTTTATGATTGAAATGTTTAGGTTTTTAGGACACTTGCATTTTTGGACTTCTTTTCAGTTGTTTCTTTTTCCTGCATGTGTTTGCTAATTAGTAATTAACCACTTTCCAGGAGAGCTGGAGCTTTCATTCACTGCTATTATTGTTTTAATTATTAGCACTTTGCACTTGTTTTTCATCAAGCACTTTAAGGATTTATGACACATATTTTTAAAAAAAGGATTATTATCCCATGTACACTGTGCGGCCAGTCAGGCACTTTTATCCATTGGATTTCATTATTTATTCACTCTCAGTTCCTTCCACATCTAATTATTGATGTTGGATGGTATTCTTTGGGCATAGACCTCGAGTGTTACACATTTTTACCCCAGTAGAGGACGGACTCACTCTCATACTTTAGGAATCATTGTTTAGAATATTTTATTGTTTTAAATTATTGTCGGTTTTTAGTATTTGCAAGCGCCACTACATCCCCCTGTCTATCATATGCTGTCAGTGCGTGAGCACTATTAGTTGTGGCTGCTGCTTGATTGTAACTTTTAATTTATTTGTACCACTATTTATATTTTTTCCCGGGTTAGGCTGGTTTGCGCATTAGTTCCCCCCTTGTTTTTATTGTGAAAATGACTGTCCTTCCGAAGGTCCTATACCTATTCCAGACACTGCCCATCCCAGTCCCCTACGCCCATCTAAGGAAACTTCAGGCGGACCTGTTAAAGTTCACCTGGAACTACAAGCGCCATAGGATACCACGTTCGGTCCTGACAGCGCCCCGATCGGAGGGAGGCCTAGCCTTTCCTGACCTGGTTAGGTATTATCAAGCGGCCCAGCTTAGGGCAGTAGCGTCCTGGTTCACATTACGTTCATATAACAAGTGGACGGAAATTGAGAAACTATGGTTAGCCCCGATCCACCCCAACAATCTGCTGTGGAGCGCAAATGCGAAGGTAGACCCTGACCGTATGCTGGGCCCAGTGTCGACGCTCCGGCGGCTGTGGCGTAAGCTGCTACCCAATCACAAACTGACCTCTGATAGTTCGCTCCTGACCTCCTTTGCCCTTAAGCCTAGGGTCCCAGACAGCCTCACACACTGTATGTCTTTCCCCTGGATGTCCCGGAATCTCTTCCATTTTGGCAACCTGGTGGACCCCCTGACCCGTAGAATGCGCACCTTTGCCGAGCTACAGACATACTATGGCCTCCCGAACCGGGAATTCTATGGGTATCTCCAAATACGCCACTATGCCTTAACGATAGCACCAAAACTGCAGTTTTCCCCTCCGACCCCATTCGAACGTCTAACCATGGCAGGCTCGGCCCAAAGGGGACTGATCTCAGGGATATACGCCATATTGAATGCTTGGTCCATGGAGGTGAAGGGCAAACATGCGTACATGATAAAATGGCAAAAGGCTCTTGGCGAGGAGATACCCCTGGAGCAATGGCGAGGGATTTGGTCACAGGCGGCGAAAAGCTCGATCTGTACACTCTATAAAGAAAATGCGTATAAAATGTTATGCTTCTGGTACATGACCCCGGACGTCCTCCACGCCATCTATCCCTCTAGCTCGGATTGCTGCTGCCGTTGCCTCAGGGCTAGGGGAACCCTTCTCCACATTTATTGGAGCTGCCCGATAATATTACCCTTCTGGGATTCGGTTCAGCAATTGCTGGAGCGACTCCTGGACAAAAAGATTCCCCAATCCCCAAAATACTTCCTCCTAGGCCTCGCACCACTAAAACTCCCATCCCCGTATAAGAAATTAGCCAACCGTCGCTCTCCCCCCCCCCCCAGGAGGCCCTATATGCTCGGATTAGGGACGTGGAGACTATGGAGAAAATGACCGCCAGGCTGCGGGACAGGATGGAGGCACATGACGCTGTCTGGGAGCTGTGGCACCGCCAGGAGGATTTATCTTGAGACGGTATGTGGCCTGAAGTGATGACACTTCTGTACCCTGTCCCTATACTCTTTCCCCCTATTTTCTTCTTTCTGTCCCCTTTTCTTTCTTTCTCTCCTCCATGACGTGAGAGTCCCCTAGTGACTCAGTTTGACAAGATGTGCAGCAATTAGGCTTCTTGATCACTCTAGCTACAACACACAGGCAGTCCTCATAGACAGGGGCAACTTTGCATCCCGCCACATTGGCACTATTGGAAACAACACCCACGCTACTACTGTGAACTATAGTAACCAAAGGTATCAAGCACCCTGTTTTAATATTGCAGTGCCTCCTTGATTTCTTGTTCTGTTGTCTTTATCTGCATCCTTCCTTTCATGGAAGACTGAGTTATATATGTACTAACTTTATTTGATCAATAAAATTGTTATTGGAAAAAAAAAATTAAGCCTATTTGCTAGTCTCCAATAGTCTTTTCTTGTTCAATCGCCCACGATCAGGTTTCCCATTTTAAGTACTCAGATAACAAAGAGAGGGAAGGGGGGACTCCATAGTGTAGTATTGATGTAAAAATAAAGGATGTCTCTTCCTTAGAAAGAGAAAAATGAATTCAAGACTCGACTAGGAATAAAAAAAAAAATCAGGAATGGCATTCCATTATTGATGGATTATTATGTAATCTTTATTTTAAAGATATATTCAGAGAACAAACAAATTGACAGTGTACAAAACAGGAAGGCTTAAGACAACGATACAAAAGGAGCCGTTCACCAGGTATATTCAGTCAGCAAAAAGGGTTAGTCAGGGATGCACACAGTTCAATGACTACGTCTATGTCAACATATGACAACTGTGATATGAGTTCAAGCATGCATGGATCACCCCTCTTGTCTCCGTCTGGTATACCGCTGGCGAGGGTGCATGCAGAGAGAAGGATCAGATTGGGTCCCCAGTTAACAGGCCCAAAAACCCAAGAGCACCATAGAACGTAAATTAAGATGATGAGGAAGACATTATAGGAGCCTCTGAGGCCACATTCTCTCCAACAAGCATCTGAATGAGAGGGGTATATTTTGGCAAGCTTGGAAGGCACTCTATACCACCTGGTCAGAACCTTGTAACTATTCTCCTGCATTTTGTATCTACTGTGCTCGAATATGTTAGGCTATACAGGTGATCCAATTGGAGTTCAGCGAAGGTGCGCTGAAGGTCTCTCTCCCATTCACAGATGTATCCTGGTTTCCCTTCAGTATGCAAGGATTGCAACAAGTCATATATCACTGAGATGGCATGGGGGATAGCGGATTTAGACATGCATAAGCATTCAAAAGAAGAGGCCAAGGTGGGGGACCGAACCCCCCGGGGCAGGCAAGGAAAAAATGCTGGAGCGGTCTATAACGCTACTTGTCCATTGGAAAGGGGCTGTATTGGTTCCGAAGAGTGGCTAGTGGCAATAGGCCCTGATCCTGAACAAAGCTGTCACATCTGGACTCTCCATCCACTGCCCAGGTCCGAAAGAAGGAAGGGTGCTCCCCCTGGAGCGAGCCAGTGCAAGCATCCCCTGTTTATTCAATCGGTTCCAGGTCGCCAAGTGCGTGGGCAGCAAATGGAGAGACCAGCACTGAGAGACCCCTATCTTCCCAAGGGACCCATGGGGCGTGTGACAGGTTACGGCCCGCTAAAAATGTTATACCAATCCAGAATGCGTTGCAGTGCTACCTCCTCATAGTACCTGCGGATCACTGGGACCTCCAAACCTCCCCTCTTCTTGGGGCGCTGTATCATGCGAAGGGCCAACCGGGGGCATTTCCCACTCCAAATATATTGTATAAACAGGCTATTGAGGGTTGAGAAGAAAGTCCTAGGCAAAGAGATCGGCACCAGATGGAAGAACAGGATGCGGGGTAGCACATTCATCTGAAGCACACTGACTCGGCCCATCCAAGAAAGTGTGGCCCTATCCCACCGCTTCAGGTCAACTCGGACTGTGGAGAACAATGGAGCGTAGTTACACTCATAAAGCAGCGAACAGCTTGTGTGCAAATATACCCCCAAGTATTTCCTCCCTAGGTTGGACACCATGTAAACGAGAATGCAGATTGCAGCTGTGTACGCAAACCCGTCTGGATGTTTAGTGACAGGATTTGTGATTTGTTGTAATTTATCTTAAAGTTGGACGTAAGGTTAAATTCCTTTAGCTCTGCCATGATGTTAGGCAGCGATATCAGGGGGTCAGAAACATAGAATAGGACATAATCCGCATAGGCAGATAACCTCTGTTCTATCGAACAGACCGTAAAACCTTTTATGTCAGTATTAAGGAGGATCCTATTAAGCAGTGGTTAGTGATGGATTATAATGTGCAATACAAACAAATTGAAACTATTTGTAAGAAATATTGGAACATTATAAAGGCAGATCGCCATCTGGGAATGGTGTTACCAGAAAAACATATATTTACTTACCGGAGAGCCCCAACTCTGATGGACTTGATTGCAAAAAATGTCCCAGATCCACCTGCACAAAAAACCTCATTGACGGGAAAGGTTTTTATCCCTGTAAAACCTGTTACACTTGTAGACACACCAAAGAGAGCAAAAAGAAGAAGGAATATAAAAATCAAAGATTTTATTTCATGCAAAACAGAAGGTGTTGTATATCTTCTGGAATGCCCATGTCGGATTCAATACGTGGGCATAACGAAAAGGGAACACTGGAAGAGACTCAGAGAACATACTCAAAACATAAAAAAACGGGTTCCCGAAGCTTAGTTTGTCCCGACACTATGACCAATATCACAACAGAGATCCCTCCGCTCTATTGGTATGGGGGATTGAGAAGTATAAACCCCACTGGAGGGGGCACAACAAGATTATTAAACTGAGTCAGGCAGAGTCCCACTGGATACACGAGCTCTTAACTTTATCACCGTCAGGGCACAATGTTGATTTCGATCTCAATTGTTTTATTTCAAATGACTGATTTTTGTTATATTTTTTACCACTTGGATAATGCCCTTTGTTTTAAGTTTGTATATTTTTAAGCTTTTAGATTAACATTATACCCATTATTGTTACCTTGCTGTAATGATGGGATATACCTTGCACGTCTCTCTCTTTTTTCAGTATTTAATCATTTACTATTGTCCTTTAATGAGATTATGAGTGTGCACACTCAGTGAGCATGTTATGATTACCTTAGCCGAGTTTATCCCACTGGCATGGTTTATTCCTATTCTTATCCATTTATCAGAAGACAGGATTTTATATTTGTTGACCATTATTTTTATCTAGATTGTGTCATCTGTTTGAAGAGTCTATTATAACTAGAAAATGCATTTCCTGAGGAAAATGCGCGTGGGAATGCTGAATAGCTGAATTGCTGAGCCCACACCAAAGCCAATTCACCATAACCACTACACTATCTTTAGGACACACAGCTCCTTTCTCTATCTGCAAAGTAGAGAGTATCCTGACCTCCTGGTCGCCCCTCCCCCTCAAGAGATTCCCCCCCCCTCCCCCAGGTCAGTGAGGAGGAATATTGCACTGAGGAAAGGAAAGCTATTTATGGAAAGAAATACCATTACAAACGCTTTTAATTCACAGACCAAATACATGAATTAAGCCTTCAAACAAACCTTAATAAATCCACAACCGTACATGCGATCGATACAGCGACTTCACCGTTTGAAACACAAGGCTTTTGTGAACGAATCGGTATAAAATTTATGTTGATAAACTTAAAAATGTGGGCATGTCAGCGATTTAAAAAAGAGTGTCTTTGTGCGTTTTGCAGAATTTTTTTTTAGACGTTTTAACATTACATTCAATGAGAGAAATTTTGGTGCTCTTGTCCTTTAGAAGCTCCTGGAACTAAAAGTTAAATGCGTATCACAAAACTGTACCTACGTTTTGATATATAAATTGTGTATGACAAGAATATCTTGTGGGCGTGAGAGCAATTTGTTTCCCCTTCTTTTAAAGATAATTTTTTTTCAATGATCTCCACTCTAAAGGTCACATGACACCCTCTAAATCCCCTCCATAGGAATTCATTATAACCGATAACATTTTCTGAAAAAATCACTAAACGTAAATTGCGGTTTCACAAAAAACGTAAAAGATATCAATCTGAAAAGTCATAGCCGAATATGTTGTGACCGCTTTAAAGTTTGTTTGGTGTATGTAAGTGAAAGTATGAAGGAGCAGAAACTTTTGGCACCGCGTGTGATTTGAAGCGGTAAAAAGAATGTTCTCATTGACTTCAATGTTAAAAAAAGTGTCTAAAAGCTTAATATTTTAAAAAGTATTAATAGTACAAAAAAACTTGAAGAAGTCCCATCGTTAGCTGAACGAGATGAACATTTTAATAGTTGAATGGTCTCAATAGCTGAACGTATGCAGAAGTTACGCAGAGCCAAAAAACGTACGGATTAATAATAAAGGATAAGAACTAGAAAATGCATTTCCTAAGGAAAATGCGCGTGGGAATGCTGAATAGCTGAGCCCGCACCAAAGCCATTCACCATAACCACTACAGTATCTTTAGGACATACAAGCAGTATTCCTTCAGTACTTATAAAGCCTAATATCACACAGCTCCTTTCTCTATCTGCAATATAGAGAGTGTCTTGACTTGCCTGGTCGCCCCTCCCCCCTCAAGAGGCTTTCTCCACATGAGGTGAGGGAGGAATACTGCACTGAGGTAAAGGAAGCTATTTAGGGAATCAAAATACCATTAGAAACGCTTGAATCCACACACAAAATCAGTTATTGAAGCCTTCAAACAAAACTTAATAAATCCACAACCGTACATGCGATCGATACAGCAGCTTCACCGTTTGAAACAAAAGGCTTTTGTGAACTAATCGGTATAAAATTTATGTTGATAAACTTAAAAATGTGGGCATGTCAGCGATTTAAAAAAGAGTGTCTTTGTGCGTTTTGCTGGGAAAATTTTTAGACGTTTTAACATGAGAGTCAATGACAGAAAATTTGACACTCTTGTCCTTTAGAAGCTCCTGGAACTAAAAGTCAAATGCGTATCACAAAACTGATCACATTGCCTGAAACCAGACAAAAATACCTATGTTTTGATATATAAATTGTGTATGACAAGTAGATCTTGTGGGCGTGAGAGCAATTTGTTTCCCCTTTTTTTAAAGATAATTTTTTTTTCAATGATCTGTGCTGCAAAGGTCACATGACACACTCTAAAACACCTTCCATAGGAATTCATTATAACCGATTAAATTTTCTGAAAAAATCACTAAACGTAAATTGCTTTTTCACAAAAACCGTAAAAGATATCAATCTGAAAAGTCATAGCCAGATAGCTGAATATTTTGTGCCCGCTTTAAAGTTTGTTTGGTGTCTGTAAGTGAAAGTATGAAGGAGCTGAAACTTATCGCAGCGTGTGTGATTTGAAGCGGTAAAAAGCATGTTCTCATTGACTTCAATGTTAAAAAAAAGTGTCTAAAAGCTTAATATTTTAAAAAGTATAAATAGTACAAAAAAAAAAACTTGAAGAAGTCCCATCGTTAGCTGAACAAGACGAACATTTTAATAGTTGAATGGTCTCAATAGCTGAAAGTATGCAGAAGTTACGCAGAGCCAAAAAACGTACGGAATAATAATAAAGGAGAAAAATAATAACTAGAAAATGCATTTCCTGAGGAAAATGCACGTGGGAATGCTGAATTGCTGAGCCCGCGCCAAAGCCATTCACCATAACCACTACACTATCTTTAGGACACACAGCTTCTTTCTCTATCTGCAAAGTAGAGAGTATCCTGACTTCCTGGTCGCCCCTCCCCCTCAAGGAGGTTTCCCTCCCCCCCAGGTCAGTGAGGAGGAATATTGCACTGAGGTAGAAAGCTATTTATGGAAAGAAATAGCATTACAAACGCTTTTAATTCACAGACCAAATACATGAATTAAGCCTTCAAACAAACCTTAATAAATCCACAACCGTACATGCGATCGATACAGCGACTACACCGTTTGAAAGACACGGCCCTTGTGAACGCATCGATATGAAATTTATGTTGATAAACTCAAAAATGTGGCCATGTCAGCGATTTAGAAAAGAGTGTCTGTGTGTTTTGCAGGAACATTTTTTAGACTTTTTAACATGAGAGTCAATGACAGAAAATTTCAGGCTCTTGTCCTTTAGAAACTCCAGGAACTAAAACTAAAATACGTATCACAAAGCTGATCACATTGCATGAAACCAGACAAAAATACCTACGTTTTGATATATAAATTGTGTATGACAAGTAGATCTTGTGGGCGTGAGAGCAATTTGTTTCCCCTTTTTTAAAGATAGTTTTTTTTTAATGATCTCCACTCTAAAGGTCACATGACACACTCTAAAACTGTTCCATAGGATTACACTATAACCGATAACATTTTCTGAAAAAATCACTAAACGTAAATTGCTTTTTCACAAAAAACGTAAAAGATATCAATCTGAAAAGTCATAGCCGGATAGCTGAATATTTTGTGACCGCTTTAAAGTTTGTTTGGTGTCTGTAAGTGAAAGTATGAAGGAGCTGAAACTTTTGGCACCGCGTGTGATTTGAAGCGGTAAAAAGGATGTTCTCATTGACTTCAATGTTAAAAAAAAGTGTCTAAAAGCTTAATATTTTAAAAAGTATAAATAGTACAAAAAAACTTGAAGAAGTCCCATCATTAGCTGAACGAGATGAACATTTTAATAGTTGAATGGTCTCAATAGCTGAAAGTATGCAGAAGGTACGCAGAGCCAAAAAACATACGGAATAAAATTAAGAATAACTAGAAAATGCATTTCCTGAGGACAATGCGTGTGGGAATGCTGAATTGCTGAGCCCGCGCCAAAGCCATTCACCATAACCACTACACTATCTTTAGGACACACAGCTCCTTTCTCTATCTGTAAAGTAGAGAGTATCCTAACTTCCTGGTCGCCCCTCCCCCCTCAAGAGGTTTCCCTCCCCCCCAGGTCAGTGAGGAGGAATATTGCACTGAGGTAGAAAGCTATTTATGGAAAGAACTACCATTACAAACGCTTTTAATTCACAGACCAAATACATGAATTAAGCCTTCAAACAAAACTTAATAAATCCACAACCGTACATGCGATCGATACAGCGACTACACCGTTTGAAACACAAGGCTTTTGTGAACGCATCGATATGAAATTTATGTTGATAAACTTAAAAATGTGGGCATGTCAGCGATTTAAAAAAAGAGTGTCTTTGTGTGTTTTGCAGAAATGTTTTTTAGACTTTTTAACATGACGGTCAATGGGAGGGATTTTGATGCTCTTGTCCTTTAGAAGCTCCTGGAACTAAAAGTCAAATGCCTATCGCAAAACTGATCACATTGCCTGAAACCAGACAAAAATACCTACGTTTTGATATATACAGTAAATGGTGTATGACAAGTAGATCTTGTGGGCGTGAGAGCAATTTGTTTCCCCTTTTTTTAAAGATAATTTTTTTTCCAATGATCTCCACTGTAAAGGTCACATGACACACTCTAAAACAACTTCCAATAGGAATTTCTTATAACCGATTAAATTTTCTGAAAAAATTACTAAAAGTAAATTGCATTTTTTAAACAAAAAAACGTAAAAGATATCAATCTAAAAAGTCATGTTTTACAAAACATAGAGGGGTTTACCGGTCACAGTCCAATTTGGAACAACCGATACTACGAGGAACTTCTGTCTCTGACCTGTGGTGAGCAATGGAGGAGGTATGGGGTTACACACTTGGTGCATATCTTCTCTGGGGGCCGTCTGCTTTCCTTCACGGAGCTCCGAGAGAAGTTTGATCTTCCTCAGACAATGTATTTTTCCTACTTGCAGTTAAGACACGCCATCAGGGCCCAGGCTGGAAATAACCCTTGGACATTGTCCCCTGCCCCGATCTTCCACTTTATGACTGGGATAGCTAGCTTCAGGGGCTTCATCTCAAGCTCATATGCCATGCTACTGACAGCTGTACTGCCGGCCCTTCCCTCTAGGGTGGTGGACTCTTGGGAAAGGGATGTGGGTGTTTTTGAGGAGGAACAGTGGGAAGAAGCATTACTAGCCATACAGGGAGCCTCGCTCAACGTAGCACACCGTTTGTCACAATTGTACATTGTTCTACGGGTACATTTTACCCCGGCCAGATTGCATAAGATGGGGCTGACTGAGGATGACAACTGTCCTAGATGTGCAAGGGACCATGGTGACCTCATCCATTTGATGTGGCGGTGTCCCAAGCTGCATCTATACTGGACGGGGGTTCTCACAACACTAAACAGGGTATTCATGATTCAAATACCGCAAACCCCTAAAGTATGTATACTGGGTATCATAGAAGACATCCCACTGGAGGATAACCACAAAAAGGCAGTTGGTAGGGCCCTTTTCCAGGCCCGCAAACTGCTCCTAAGGCACAAGATTCACTCTACAGGCAGAGAAATACATATATCAACACAGGAAAAGGTGGGGCAGGTTTGAAAAGTTGTGGGCCCCCTGGCTAAATTCCCCGGGTTTAGCTCCACTCGAGTTGGTGTTGGACAGGTTACTAATGTAAGAGGTCAGGGGCAAGGACTTAAGACTGGATCTGAGGCACTCTGTAAAGGAGGGAGAGGGCAGGGCTCAGCACCCCCATGTACAATGGAGTAGGTCCAGGAGTGTGGGAGCTTGCTGATACTCATACACTGCTTTAGATGTAAAATGAGCTGGTTTAGTGGGCGGAGAAGGTAGCATTCCGGAAGTTTATGTGTGGCTTGTTCTTCTTGTTATTTTATTATTTTACGCTTACGCATGGATGTACTACAGAGACTGAGAAATGACACTGATGTAATATTTGTAACCATGCATGTTTATACTATTCAATAAACATCCTTTTTTGAGAAAAAAGAAAACAAAAAAAAAAGTCATGTTTGGATAGCTGAATATTTTGTAACCGCTTTAAAGTTTGTTTGGTGTCTGTAAGTGAAAGTATGAAGGAGCTGAAACTTTTGGCAGAACGTGTTTTGAAGCGGTAAAAAGGATGTTCTCATTGACTTCAATGTTAAAAAAAAGTGTCTAAAAGCTTAATATTTTAAAAAGTATAAATAGTACAAAAAAACTTGAAGAAGTCCCATCGTTAGCTGAATGAGATGAACATTTTAATAGTTGAATGGTCTCAATAGCTGAAAGTATGCAGAAGTTACACAGAGCCAAAAAACGTACGGAATAAAGGAGAAAAATAATAAAATTAAGAACTAGAAAATGCATTTCCTGAGGAAAATGCGCGTGGGAATGCTGAATAGCTGAATTGCTGAACCCGCACCAAAGCCATTCACCATAACCACTACAGTATCTTTAGGACACACAGCTCCTTTCTCTATCTGCAAAGTAGAGAGTATCCTGACTTCCTGGTCGCCCCTCCCCCCTCAAGAGGTTTTCTCCCCCCCAGGTCAGTGAGGAGGAATATTGCACTGAGGTAAGGAAAGATATTTATGGAAAGAAATACCATTACAAACGCCTTTTAATTCACAGACCAAATACATGAATTAAGCCATCAAACAAACCTTAATAAATCCACAACCGTACATGCGATCGATACAGCGACTACACCGCTTGAAACACAAGGCTTTTGTGAACGAATCAGTATAAAATGTATGTTGATAAACTTAAAAATGTGGCCATGTCAGCAATTTAAAAAAGAGTGTCTTTGTGCGTTTTGCTGGGAAATGTTTTACACGTTTTAACATTACAGTCAATGAGAGAAATTTTGGCGCTCTTGTCCTTTAGAAGCTCCTGGAACTAAAAGTCAAATGCGTATCACAAAACTGATCACATTGCCTGAAACCAGACAAAAATACCTACGTTTTGATATATAAATTGTGTATGACAAGTAGATCTTGTGGGCGTGAGAGCAATTTGTTTCCCCTTTTTTTAAAAGATAATTTTTTTTCAATGATCTCCACTGTAAAGGTCACATGACACACTCTAAAACTGTTCCATAGGATTACATTATAACCGATTACATTTTCTGAAAAAAATCGCTAAACGTAAATTGCGTTTTCACAAAAACCGTAAAAGATATCAATCTAAAAAGTCATGTTTGGATAGCTGAATATTTTGTGACCGTTTTAAAGTTTGTTTGGTGTCTGTAAGTGAAAGTATGTAGGAGCTGAAAGTTTTGGCAGCACGTGTGATTTTAAGCAGGAAAAAGGATGTTCTCATTAAACTTCAATGTTAAAAAAAAAGTGTCTAAAAGCTTAATATTTTAAAAAGTATAAATAGTACAAAAAAACTTGAAGAAGTCCCATTGTTAGCTGAACGAGATGAACACTTTAAAAGTTGAATGGTCTCAATAGCTGAAAGTATGCAGAAGTTACGCAGAGCCAAAAAACGTACGGAATAAAATTAAAATTAAGAAGAAAAATAATAAAAAACGAATATCAATACTGGGAATGCTTATTAAAGCATTCCCACTAATAAATTTACGGATATCAATACTGGGAATGCTTATTAAAGCATTCCCACTAATAACTAGAAAATGCATTTCCTGAGGAAAATGCACGTGGGAATGCTGAATAGCTGAGCCCGCGCCAAAGCCATTCACCATAACCACTACACTATCTTTAGGACACACAGCTCCTTTCTCTATCTGCAAAGTAGAGAGTATCCTGACTTCCTGGTCGCCCCTCCCCCTCAAGAGGTTTCCCCCCTCCCCCAGGTCAGTGAGGAGGAATATTGCACGGAGGTAGAAAGCTATTTATGGAAAGAAATAGCATTACAAACGCTTTTAATTCACAGACCAAATACATGAATTAAGCCTTCAAACAAACCTTAACCACTTCCCGCCCGGCCTATGGCCGATTTACGTCCGGGAAGTGGTTATGAAATCCTGACAGGACGTTCCAGAACGTCCTGCAGGATTTCATGCCGCGCGCGCCCGTGGGGGCGCGCATCGCGGCGATCGGTGATGCGGGGTGTCAGTCTGACACCCTGCATCTCCGATCTCGGGAAAAGAGCCTCCGGCGGAGACTCTTTACCACGTGATCAGCCGTGTCCAACCACGGCTGATCACGATGTAAACAGGAAGAGCCGCCGATGGCTCTTCCTCACTCGCGTCTGACAGACGCGAGTAGAGGATAGCCGATCGGCGGCTCTCCTGACAGGGGGGGTTCGCGCTGATTGGTTATCAGCGCAGCCCCCCCTCGGATCGCCACACTGGACCACCAGGGATGCCCACCTTGGACCACCAGGGTGGGCAAAAAAAAAAAAAAAAAAGTTTAAAAAAAAAAAAAAAAAAAAAAAGCATAAAGAAAAAAGATGCCAGTCAGTGCCCACAAATGGGCACTGACTGGCAACAATAAGTGCTGCCACCCCAGTGTCCATCAGCGCCACCCCAGTGTCCATCAGCGCCACCACAGTGTCCATCAGCGCCACCCCACAGTGCCCATCCATGCCCAGTGCCCACCTAGCAGTGCCCATCTGTGCCACCCATAAGTATACATCAGTGCCGCCCATGAGTGCCCATCTGTGCCGCCTATGTGTGCCCATCAGTGCCGCCTATGTGTGCCCATCAGTGCTGCCTATGTGTGCCCATCAGTGCCGCCTGTGTGCCAATCAGTGCCGCCTGTGTGCCCATCAGTGCTGCCTGTGTGCCCATCAGTGCCGCCTATGTGTGCCCATCAGTGTCGCATACCAGCGCCGCCAATCAGTGCCACCTCATCTGTGCCCGTCAGTACTACCTCATCGATGTCCATCAGTGCCATCTCATCGGTGCCCATTAGTGCCGCCATATCAGTGCCCGTAATTGAAAGAGAAAACTTATTTACAAAAAAATTAACAGAAAAAAATAAAAACGTATTTTTTTTTCCAAATTTTCAGCCTTTTTTTAGTTGTTGCGCAAAAAAAAAAATCGCAGAGGTGATCAAATACCACCAAAAGAAAGCTCTATTTGTGGGGGAAAAAAGGACGCCAATTTTGTTTGGGTACAGTGTAGCATGACCGCGCAATTGCCATTCAAAGTGCGACAGTGCTGAAAGCTGAAAATTGGCTTGGGCGGGAAGCTGCGTAAGTACCTGGTATGGAAGTGGTTAATAAATCCACAACCGTACATGCGATCGATACCGCGACTACACCGTTTGAAACACACAGCTTTTGTGAACGAATCGGTATAAAATTTATGTTGATAAACTTAAAAATGTGGGCATGTCAGCGATTTAAAAAAGAGTGTCTTTGTGTGTTTTGCTGGGAAAATGAGAATCAATGACAGAAAATGTGGTACTCTTGTCCTTTAGAAGCTCCACGAACTAAAAGTCAAATGCGTATCACAAAACTGATCACATTGCCTGAAACCAGACAAAAATACCTACGTTTTGATATATAAATTGTGTATGACAAGTAGATCTTGTGGGCGTGAGAGCAATTTGTTTCCCCTTTTTTTAAAGATAATTTTTTTTCAATGATCTGTGTTGTAAAGGTCACATGACACACTCTAAAACTGTTGTATAGGATTACATTATAACCGATAAAATTACTAAACGTAAATTGCGTTTTCACAAAAACCGTAAAAGATATCATTCTGAAAAGTCATAGCCGGATAGCTGAATATTTTGTGACCGCTTTAAAGTTTGTTTGGTGTCTGTAAGTGAAAGTATGAAGGAGCTGAAACTTTTGGCAGGGCATGTGATTTCAAAGGGAAAAAGGATGTTCTCATTGACTTCAATGTTAAAAAAAAGTGTCTAAAAGCTTAATATTTTAAGTATAAATAGTACAAAAAAACTTGAAGAAGTACCATCGTTAGCTGAACGAGACGAACATTTTAATAGTTGAATGGTCTCAATAGCTGAAAGTATGCCGAAGTTACGCAGAGCCAAAAAACGTACGGAAATAAAGGAGAAAAATTATAATAAAAAACGAATATCAATACTGGGAATGCTTATTAAAGCATTCCCACTAATTAAGAACTAGAAAATGCATTTCCTGAGGAAAATGCGAGTGGGAATGCTGAATAGCTGAATTGCTGAGCCTGCACCAAAGCCATTCACCATAACCACTACACTATCTTTAGGACACACAGCTCCTTTCTCTATCTGCAAAGTAGAGAGTGTCCTTACTTCCTGGTCGCCCCTCCCCCCTCAAGAGGTTTCCCTCCCCCTCCCCCCCCAGGTCAGTGAGGAGGAATATTGCACTGAGGTAGAAAGCTATTTATGGAAAGAAATTCCATTACAAACGCCTTTTAATTCACAGACCAAATACATGAAATAAGCCTTCAAACAAAACTTAATAAATCCACAACCGTACATGCGATCGATACAGCGACTTCACCGTTTGAAAGACACGGCCCTTGTGAACGCATCGATATGAAATTTATGTTGATAAACTTAAAAATGTGGCCATGTCAGCGATTTAGAAAAGAGCGTCTTTGTGTGTTTTGCAGAAACATTTTTTAGACTTTTTAACATGACGGTCAATGGGAGGGAGATTGAGGCGCTTGTCCTTTAGAAGCTCCTGGAACTAAAAGTCAAATGCCTATCGCAAAACTGATCACATTGCCTGAAACCAGACAAAAATACCTACGTTTTGATATATAAATTGTGTATGACAAGTAGATCTTGTGGGCGTGAGAGCAATTTGTTCCCCCTTTTTTAAAGATAATTTTTTTTTGTGGATGATCTGTGCTGTAATGGTCACATGACACACTCTAAAGCTGCTCCATAGAAACACATTATAACCGATAACATTTTCTGAAAAATTTACTAAACGTAAATTGCGTTTTCACAAAAACCGTAAAAGATATCAATCTAAAAAGTCATTTTCGGATAGCTGAATATTTTGTGACCGCTTTAAAGTTTGTTTGGTGTCGGTAAGTGAAAGTATGAAGGAGAAGAAGCATTTGGCAGCGCGTGTGATTTGAAGTGGGAAAAAGGATGTTCTCATTGACTTCAATGTTAAAAAAAAGTGTCTAAAAGCTTAATATTTTAAAAAGTATAAATAGTACAAAAAAACTTGAAGAAGTCCCATCGTTAGCTGGACGAGATGAACATTTTAAAAGTTGAATGGTCTCAATATCTGAAAGTATGCAGAAGTTACGCAGAGCCAAAAAACGTACGGAATAAAATTAAAATTAAGAACTAGAAAATGCATTCCCTGAGGAAAATGCGAGTGGGAATGCTGAATTGCTGAGCCCGCACCAAAGCCATTCACCATAACCACTACACTATCTTTAGGACACACAGCTCCTTTCTCTATCTGCAAAGTAGAGAGTATGCTGACTTCCTGGTCGCCCCTCCCCCCTCAAGAGGTTTCCCCTCCCCCCAGGTCAGTGAGGAGGAATATTGCACTGAGGTAAGGAAAGCTATTTATGGAAAGAAATTCCATTACAAACGCCTTTTAATTCACAGACCAATACATTAATTACGCCTCCAAACAAAACGTAATAAATCCACAACCGTACATGCGATCGATACAGCGACTTCACCGTTTGAAAGACACGGCCCTTGTGAACGCAGCGATATGAAATTTATGTTGATAAACTTAAAATTGTGGCCATGCCAGCGATTTAGAAAAGAGCGTCTTTGTGTGTTTTGCAGGAAAATTTTAAAATTTTTTAACATGGACGGTCAATGAGAGTGGTTTTGTCGCTCTTGTCCTTTAGAAGCTCCTGGAACTAAAACTAAAATACGTATCACAAAACTGATCACATTGCCTGAAACCAGACAAGCATACCTACGTTTTGATATATAAATTGTGTATGACAAGTAGATCTTGTGGGCGTGAGAGCAATTTGTTCGCCCTTTTTTTAAAGATAATTTTTGTTTTCAAAGATCTCCACTCTAAAGGTCACATGACACACTCTAAACCTGCTCCATAGGATTACATTATAACCGATAAAAAAATCACTAAACGTAAATTGCGTTTTCACAAAAACCGTAAAAGATATCAATCTGAAAAGTCATGTTTGGATAGCTGAATATTTTGTGACCGCTTTAAAGTTTGTTTGGTGTCTGTAAGTGAAAGTATGAAGGAGCTGAAACTTTTGGCAGAACGTGTGTTTTGAAGCAGGAAAAAGGATGTTCTCATTGACTTCAATGTTAAAAAAAAGTGTCTAAAAGCTTAATATTTTAAAAAGTATAAATAGTACAAAAAAACTTGAAGAAGTCCCATCGTTAGCTGAACGAGATGAACATTTTAAAAGTTGAATGGTCTCAATAGCTGAAAGTATGCAGGAGTTACGCAGAGCCAAAAAACGTACGGAATAAAATTAAAATTAAAATTAAGAATAACTAGAAAATGCATTCCCTGAGGAAAATGCGAGTGGGAATGCTGAATTGCTGAGCCCGCACCAAAGCCATTCACCATAACCACTACACTATCTTTAGGACACACAGCTCCTTTCTCTATCTGCAAAGTAGAGAGTATGCTGACTTCCTGGTCGCCCCTCCCCCCTCAAGAGGTTTCCCCTCCCCCCAGGTCAGTGAGGAGGAATATTGCACTGAGGTAGAAAGCTATTTATGGAAAGAAATTCCATTACAAACGCCTTTTAATTCACAGACCAATACATTAATTACGCCTCCAAACAAAACGTAATAAATCCACAACCGTACATGCGATCGATACAGCGACTTCACCGTTTGAAAGACACGGCCCTTGTGAACGCATCGATATGAAATTTATGTTGATAAACTTAAAATTGTGGCCATGCCAGCGATTTAGAAAAGAGCGTCTTTGTGTGTTTTGCAGGAAAATTTTTTAAATTTTTAACATGGACGGTCAATGAGAGTGGTTTTGTCACTCTTGTCCTTTAGAAGCTCCTGGAACTAAAACTAAAATACGTATCACAAAACTGATCACATTGCCTGAAACCAGACAAGCATACCTACGTTTTGATATATAAATTGTGTATGACAAGTAGATCTTGTGGGCGTGAGAGCAATTTGTTCGCCCTTTTTTTAAAGATAATTTTTGTTTTCAAAGATCTCCACTCTAAAGGTCACATGACACACTCTAAACCTGCTCCATAGGATTACATTATAACCGATAAAAAAATCACTAAACGTAAATTGCGTTTTCACAAAAACCGTATAAGATATCAATCTAAAAAGTCATGTTTGGATAGCTGAATATTTTGTGACCGCTTTAAAGTTTGTTTGGTGTCTGTAAGTGAAAGTATGAAGGAGCTGAAACTTTTGGCAGAACGTGTGTTTTGAAGCAGGAAAAAGGATGTTCTCATTGACTTCAATGTTAAAAAAAAGTGTCTAAAAGCTTAATATTTTAAAAAGTATAAATAGTACAAAAAAACTTGAAGAAGTCCCATCGTTAGCTGAATGAGACGAACATTTTAAAAGTTAAATGGTCTCAATAGCTGAAAGTATGCAGAAGTTACGCAGAGCCAAAAAACGTACGGAATAAAATTAAGAAGAAGAATAATAAAAAACGAATATCAATACTGGGAATGCTTATTAAAGCATTCCCACTAATAAAAAACGAATATCAATACTGGGAATGCTTATGAAAGCATTCCCACTAATAATAAAAAACGAATATCAATACTGGGAATGCTTATTAAAGCATTCCCACTAATTAAGAAGAAGAATAATAAAAAACGAATATCAATACTGGGAATGCTTATTAAAGCATTCCCACTAATTAAGAAGAAGAAGAAGAAGAATAAAAAACGAATATCAATACTGGGAATGCTTATTAAAGCATTCCCACTAATAATAAATTTACGGATATCAATACTGGGAATGCTTATTAAAGCATTCCCACTAAAAATAATAAAAAACGAATATCAATACTGGGAATGCTTATTAAAGCATTCCCACTAATAAAAAACGAATATCAATACTGGTAATGCTTATTAAAGCATTCCCACTAATTATCTTTCATCTTGCAACGAGGTTAGTCTTTAATATGTATTATAATGCACTTTATTTAACCACTAGATGTCCCTAGTAAGCTCCTATTCAATTGCATCCATGAGATGTATTTTTATTAGCGAGTAAATACACTCAGTGTCGACTAGATGGATATGTTGTTATTAGTGGGAATGCTTTAATAAGCATTCCCAGTATTGATATTCGTTTTTTATTATTCTTATCCTTCATTATTATTATTAGTGGGAATGCTTTAATAAGCATTCCCAGTATTGATATTCGTTTTTTATTAGTGGGAATGCTTTAATAAGCATTCCCAGTATTGATATTCGTTTTTAGTGGGAATGCTTTAATAAGCATTCCCAGTATTGATATTCGTTTTTTATTATTTTTCTCCTTTATTATTCTGTACGTTTTTTGGCTCTGCGTAACTTCTGCATACTTTCAGCTATTGAGACCATTCAACTATTAAAATGTTCATCTCGTTCAGCTAACGATGGGACTTCAAGTTTTTTTGTACTATTTATACTTTTTAAAATATTAAGCTTTTAGACACTTTTTTTTAACATTGAAGTCAATGAGAACATGCTTTTTACCGCTTCAAATCACACGTCCTTCCAAAAGTTTCAGCTCCTTCATACTTTCACTTACAGACACCAAACAAACATTAAAGCGGTCACACAATATTCAGCTATCCGGCTATGACTTTTCAGATTGATATCTTTTACGGTTTTTGTGAAAACGCAATTTACGTTTAGTGATTCTTTCAGAAAATGTTATCGGTTATAATGTAATCCTATGGAACAGTTTTAGAGTGTGTCATGTGACCTTTAGAGTGGAGATCACTGAAAAAAAAATTATCATTAAAAAAAGGGGAAACAAATTGCTCTCACGCCCACAAGATCTACTTGTCATACACAATTTATATATCAAAACGTAGGTATTTTTGTCTGGTTTCAGGCAATGTGATCAGTTTTGCGATAGGCATTTGACTTTTAGTTCCAGGAGCTTCTAAAGACAAGACTCTCAAAATCCCTCCTATTGACCGTCATGTTAAAAAGACTTTAAAATGTTTTGCAGAAACACACAAAGACACTGTTTTCTAAATCACTGACATGGCCACATTTTTAATTTTATCAACATAAATTTTATACCGGTTTGTTCACAAAAGCCTTGTGTTTCAAACGGTGAAGTCGCTGTATCAATTGCATGTACGGTTGTAGATTTATTTAGCTTTGTTTGAAGGCTTAATTCATGTATTTGGTCTGTGAATTAAAAGCGTTTGTAATGGTATTTCTTTCCATAAATAGCTTCCTTTACCTCAGTGCAATATTCCATCTCACTGACCTGGGGAAGGGGGGGGGAAACCTCTTGAGGGGGGAGGGGCGACCAGGAAGTCAGGATACTCTCTACTTTGCAGATAGAGAAAGGAGCTGTGTGTCCTAAAGATAGTGTAGTGGTTATGGTGAATGGCTTTGGCGCGGGCTCAGCAATTCAGCATTCCCACGTATCACATTTTCCTCAGGAAATGCATTTTCTAGTTAGTGGGAATGCTTTAATAAGCATTCCCAGTATTGATATTCATTTTTTATTATTTTTCTCCTTTATTATTCTGTACGTTTTTTGGCTCTGCGTAACTTCTGCATACTTTCAGCTATTGAGACCATTCAACTATTAAAATGTTCATCTCGTTCAGCTAACGATGGGACTTCAAGTTTTTTTGTACTATTTATACTTTTTAAAATATTAAGCTTTTAGACAATTTTTTTTAACATTGAAGTCAATGAGAACATGCTTTTTACCGCTTCAAAACACATGTTCTGCCAAAAGTTTCAGCTCCTTCATACTTTCACTAACAGACACCAAATAAACTTTAAAGCGGTCACAAAATATTCAGCTATCCAAACATGACTTTTTAGATTGATATCTTTTACGGTTTTTGTGAAAACGCAATTTACGTTTAGTAATTTTTTCAGAAAATGTAATCGGTTATAATGAATTCCTATGGAAGGTATTTAGAGTGTGTCATGTGACCTTTACAGTGGAGATCATTGAAAAAAAATTATCTTTAAAAAAAGGGGAAACAAATTGCTCTCACGCCCACAAGATCTACTTGTCATACACAATTTATATATCAAAACGTAGGTATTTTTGTCTGGTTTCAGGCAATGTGATCAGTTTTGCGATAGGCATTTGACTTTTAGTTCCAGGAGCTTCTAAAGTACAAGTACCTCAAAATCCCTCCCATTGACCGTCATGTTAAAAAGTCTAAAAAATGTTTCTGCAAAACACACAAAGACGCTCTTTTCTAAATCGCTGACATGGCCACATTTTTAAGTTTATCAACATAAATTTCATATCGATGCGTTCACAAGGGCCGTGTCTTTCAAACGGTGAAGTCGCTGTATCGATCGCAGGTACGGTTGTGGATTTATTAAGTTTTGTTTGAAGGCGTATTTCACGTATTTGGTATGTGAATTAAAAGCGTTTGTAATGCTATTTCTTTCCATAAATAGCTTTCCTTACCTCAGTGCAATATTCCTCCTCACTGACCTGGGGGGGGGAGGGAACCTCTTGAGGGGGGAGGGGCGACCAGGAAGTCAGCATACTCTCTACTTTGCAGATAGAGAAAGGAGCTGTGTGTCCTAAAGATAGTGTAGTGGTTATGGTGAACGGCTTTGGCGCGGGCTCAGCAATTCAGCATTCCCACGCGCATTTTCCTCAGGAAATGCATTTTCTAGTTTATTATTCTTCTTCTTAATTTTATTATTCCGTAAGTTTTTTGGCTCTGCGTAACTTCTGCATACTTTCAGCTATTGAGACCATTCAAGTTTTAAAATGTGCATCTCATTCAGCTAACGATGGGACTTCTTCAAGTTTTTTTGTACTATTTATACTTTTTAAAATATTAAGCTTTTAGACACTTTTTTTAACATTGAAGTCAATGGGAACATCCTTTTTACCGCTTCAAATCACACGCGGTGCCAAACGTTTCAGCTCCTTCATACTTTCACTTAGAGACACCAAACAAACTTTAAAGCGGTCACAAAATATTCAGCTATCCGGCTATGACTTTTCAGATTGATATCTTTTACGGTTTTTGTGAAAACACAATTTACGTTTAGTGATCTTTTCAGAAAATGTTATCGGTTATAATGTAATCCTATGGAACAGTTTTAGAGTGTGTCATGTGACCTTTAGAGTGGAGATCATTGAAAAAAAAATTATCTTTAAAAAAAGGGGAAACAAATTGCTCTCACGCCCACAAGATCTACTTGTCATACACAATTTATATATCAAAACGTAGATATTTTTGTCTGGTTTCAGGCAATGTGATCAGTTTTGTGAAACGCATTTTATTTTTAGTTCGTGGAGCTTCTAAAGGACAAGAGCGCCAAAATTTCTCTCATTGAATGTAATGTTAAAACGTCTAAAAAATTTCCCAGCAAAACGCACAAAGACACTTTTTTAAATCGCTGACATGCCCACATTTTTAAGTTTATCAACATAAATTTTATACCGATTCGTTCACAAAAGCCTTGTGTTTCAAACGGTGTAGTCGCTGTATCGATCGCATGTACGGTTGTGGATTTATTAAGTTTTGTTTGAAGGCTTCAATAACTGATTTTGTGTGTGGATTCAAGCGTTTCTAATGGTATTTTGATTCCCTAAATAGCTTCCTTTTACCTCAGTGCAGTCCTCCTCCCCCACCTCATGTGGAGAAAGCCTCTTGAGGGGGGAGGGGCAACCAGGCAAGTCAAGACACTCTTTATATTGCAGATAGAGAAAGGAGCTGTGTGATATTAGGCTTTATAAGTACTGAAGGAACACTGCTTGTATGTCCTAAAGATACTGTAGTGGTTATGGTGAATGGCTTTTGTGCGGGCTCAGCAATTCAGCATTCCCACGCGCATTTTCCTCAGGAAATGCATTTTCTAGTTTTTCCTTTTAATACATAACCATTTAATATGGATTGGATTCTCTTCTCCCAAAAAAAACACTAGATGTCCTCAGTAAGCTCTTTTCTCACACTCATGAGATGTTTTCTGCTTCATGATTAATTACACTCAGTGACCACCTGAATGATCCTCTGAGAATTCCATGAGATGTTTTCTTAAATAGCGAGTAAATACACTCAGTGTCCACTAGATGTATCCGTTGTTATTTTTCCTTTTAATACTTAGATATCTAATATGGATTGGATTCTCTTCTCCCAAACCACCACTAGATGTCCTCCGTAAGCTCTTTTCTCTCACACTCATGAGATGTTTTCTTCTTCGTGATTAATTACACTTAGTGACCACCTGATGGATCCCCTGAGAATTCCTTTAATGTTCAAAATAGATAAACCATGATCGTTGTTCAAAACAATATGTGGACAGTAATTTAGATTCAAGCCTGTACTACAATTGTGTATATTAAATGCCCGTTGCCATTGCAGTACTGGTTACCATGACAACGTGGTGTTTTATAAGTCACCAGCACACACTGCAGCTCTCTCTCCTTTGAGCAGTCACGCAACGCGTCAGAGTACAGAGCTATGGTGGTCACGGCCGAGTCCGGAAGCTGGAATACACACTGTGTCATGCTGTTTTTAATCATTTGAATTGTACCTTTAACCTGTATAAATAAACGTATATCTGAAATACTACACTATGGAGTCCCCTCTTCCCTCTCTTTGTTATCTAAGTAATTAAAATGGCAAACATGATCATGGGCGATTGAACAAGAAAAGAGAGCATTCCGCTATTGGAGACTAGCAGAAAGGCTTAATTTTAAGCCAGATGTGGTGAAAGGCCGGGGGAAACGAGAGCACCTGCACAGGATTGAAGCACTTTGCATGTTTTTCTTGGCAGTTGGAGAATACTGCCTTTCAAAGTTGATGTGTTGCAATTTTGCACTTGGATCCTTATGCACATCGTTTGGACTTTTTCAGAAATTTTCCAGCAAGGAGGAGTTTTTTTTGGCACAATTGAAAATTGCTTGTTTGCACTTAAGACTGCTTTGACACTGAACGTTTTTTGCACAAAAATAATACATTTTTTATTTACTTTCACACATTATTGCTGCGCTGTTTGGGCCAGATTCACGTACTTGCTCTGCGGCGTAACGTATGTCATTTACGTTACACCGCCGCAAGTTTTAAGCGTAAGTGCTTGATTCACAAAGCACTTGCCTGTAAACTTGCGGTGGCGTAACGAAAATCCGTCCGGCGCAAGCCCGCCTAATTCAAATGGGGCGTGTACCATATAAATTAGGCATGTTCCCGCGCATGCTCCGTTTCCCGCCGTGCTTTGCGCGAAATTACAGCGCCCCGATGGGTTTTTTGAACGGCGAAGTGCGTTACGTCCTTTCGTATTCCCGGACGTCTTACGCAAAAATTTTTTTTTTTTAAAAAAATTAAAATTCGACGCGGGAACGACGGCCATACTTTAACATGGGCTGTCTAATGTTACACCACCTAAATAGCAAGTGCAACTTTACGACGGGAAAAACCGACTAGCGACGACGTAAGAGAATGCAACGAACGTGCGTACCTTTGTGGATCGCCGTAAACAGCTAATTTGCATACCCAACGCGGAAAACGACGCGAACTCCACCCAGCGGTCGCCGAAGTATTGCATCCTAAGATCCGAAGGTGTACGAAGCCGTACGCCTGTCGGATCTTAGCCAAATGCTGTTGTATCTTTGTTTGTGAATTACAAATAAAGATACGACGCGGCAAATTTGAAAGTACGCCAGAGTATCAGCAGATACTCCGGCGTACTTTTTCTGTGAATCTGGCCCTTTGTGTCTGATTTTGCACTTTATTTTTCATTTGCTTATTTGCATTCAAGAAACATTAGTACTTTCTTTATCGTACACCACGGGATACAGAGCCTTAGTCATTACATAGTGGGTTGTATGGTCACCAGAGGTGATTGGACAGTGGCACAACCAATGAGAACAAGTTCCCCTCCATGAAAAAAGGTGATGGTGTCTGTGCTGTATAACAGAGACAAGGGGGGGGGGGTAGGGGAAAGGAGATCGATAATGTGACTATAATACACTCTATGGCCCGGATTCACATACCTTGGCGCATAGTTATGCCGGCGTAGCGTATCGAATATACACTATGCCGACGTAACGCGGAGCGGCGAGCACAGTATTCACAAAGCACTTGCCCCCAAATCTACGCTGGGTTCCCTCAGCGTAACTTGTCGTAATTGGCAGTGGGCGTGAGCCATGCTAATGAGGCGTGACCCCATGTAAATGATGGGCCGAGCGCCATCAAGATACGAATAACGAACGGCGCATGCGCCGGCCCATGGACGTATCCCAGTGCGCATGCTCAGAATCACGTCAGATCGAATGCCTAAGATACGTCGAATCACTGCCTAAGACGTGAACGTAACCTACGCCCAGCCCTATTCACGGCTGTGTTCCCTGGTGCAGCCATTTGCATTGATGCTGCTGACTTACACCTGCTTTATGAGACATAACTTTACGCCGGATGTACGACTTACGTAAACCGCGTATATTAATGCGCCGGGCGCAAGTACGTTCGTGAATCAGCGCATCTCACTCATTTGCATATTTGAATCATAAAACAATGGGAGCGCCCCTTGCGGCCAGCGTAAATATGCGTCCATGATACGACTTCGTAGGAAACTTACGTCGGTCGGAAGAAGCCTATTTTCAGGCGTATCTAGTTCTGAGCGCACAGATACGACGGCGCATAGTTACACTTACGCGGCGTATATCGAGATACGTCGGCTTAAGTGCTACGTGAATCTGGGCCTTTATGCATAAAAAAGTGTCTATATAGACTCCCAAATATTTCAGATCTCTGCCTGGATCGATAAGTGAAACAAATATCTCAGAAAAACATAAATTACAATAAAGTGAGTGCCACACTATACACAAACAAATAAATAATGCATAAATATATAGACTTAATATAATAAATGAATGTAAGAGTCAAGCAAAGTCAGCATAGAATATGTGCAAAAAAATATATTATATATAATAATATAACAGATAAATAAATATATATAGGGAAGTCTCTGAGTGGTAGTCCCAAAAAAACAAGTGTTGAGAAATGCTTCAGTGTGCAAAGAACACCTCTTGTGACTTCTTAGCAGTTTATCTCACAGCTGTAGCTCTAAAGGCCCCGTACACACGACCGAGGAACTCGACGTGCCAAACACTTCGAGTTCCTCGTCGAGTTCAGTGTTGAAGCCGCCGAGGATCTCGGCGGGCCGACTTTTCCCATTGACTAACGAGAAAATAGAGAACATGTTCTCTTTTCGGCCCGACGAGTTACTCGTCGGCTTCCTCGCTGAAAAGTGTACACACGACCGAGTTTCTTGGCAGAATCCAGCTCCGACCGAGTTTCTGGCTGAATTCTGCCGAGAAACTCGGTCGTGTGTATGGGGCCTGAGGACCTGATAATTCTCAAGGGATACACATCCGATAATATAATCAGCCAGATAGTAGGAAACCCAAACCAGTGAGTATCTAATTTAACTCTTACACCAGCTAGACTAAATGCCCAGCAGATATAGAGAGATTCTCTGAGTGGTGAATCCAGGAAACCAGCACACATGTTGGGGGGGTAAAAAAACTCCAAAAGTGCACACACCTCCAGTGATGCCAAGCAGCTTACCTCAAAGTTGTTTTAATGACAGCTTAAAGCACCTTATGTAACACAGCAGATACTGCGATGAGCTCATATGCGGTCAGGGGAATCACTCTCGGATGATACCATGTGGAAAGAAAAGGGATGTATATAGTGTAACTCTGTTACCCCAAAGTAGACTCAGATGGTAAACACAGTACTGCACTCAGGGCCGTCTTACTGAGCGGGCACCCCTGGGCACAGCCCGGGGGCCCCACGTTCATCTAGGGCCCCATCAGAGCTGGACAAATAGCTTTAGCTAGGGGAGCTCGAGATGCGCTGAAAGAGTCCGCCGCTCTGTAGGAGAAAAGAAGTGAGGGAAGGAGCTTGGTAGTGTGCATTTCTTCCTGGACATTCCTGTGTGTGCTGCGGATGTTATGCGAGCGGAGGAAGGTGTTTCTGGTGCTGTGGAGAGCCTTAGTTAGCTGGTATCTTCGGCGGTGTACAGCTCCACATCACCGCCGAAGATACCAGCTAACTAAGGCTCTCCACAGCACCAGAACGTTCAGAAACACCTTCCGTCGCTCGTGGAACATCCGCAGCACACCCGTGAACAGTGTTGTAAGTAACGGCGTTTAAATAAACGCCGTTACGTAATGATTGCCCGTCAAGGGGTAATTAGTAATGTAACTAATTACATTTGCCCCAGCGGGAGCGCCGTTGCCGTTAGATTCGCTGCGTTACCGAAATTAGAGTGTCTCACACTGTCTTTGACATGACAGGTCAGTGCGGGATGGAGCTGGCCTGTGATTGGATGGCCGGGTCATGTGACGCACTCGTAGACGTGACGACGTTGGAGTGACTCGTCACTCGTCGCTGGCCTGGCGCATGCATGCGCCTGGAGTCTCCGAGTCCCGCCCGCCCTGAGGCTGTAGCAGTGCCAGTGTGTGTCACGAGGAGGGAGTCAGTCTGGCTCACCTCCTCACCTCAGCCGACAGCCGCCGACATCTCCCCTGTCCCCCGGGTCCAGGGGGGCTCCGCTCCACCATCCACCGCCGGTCCGGAGTCACCTCACCTCGCCAGCAGACCTAACAGCATTGCACCGACCGACCGTGGCCCTGCGCAGGTAAGGAGCCAAGCGGTTTGGATTGCTTGGAACAGGGAGTGGGGGGCTGGGGGCCTGGGGGGGGGGGGGGGAGAGCGGCCTAGTACCAGAGAATCTTTTTTTTTTTTTTTTAAATAGCTGCAGACTGGAGAGTGTGGGTGTAAAGAATTGGACTTTTGTATCGGTGGCTGAATTAGCAGGGAGTGCCAGGGACAGCAACAATGAGCATGGTATGGCCATGTACAGTCATTCACTTGTTTGGCAGGCTTTATTTTCACCTGTATCCCTCTGGGGGCAAAAAAATGCAGAGCATTTTTCAGCTTCTCATATACAGTATATGTGTATGAGGCCCAATATCCATATAATTCCACTGGGTCAGCCACTGTCACAGCCCATCCAAATCCAATACAAAGCCAAATAACATACAGTTAATATGTCCAAAAAAAGTTGGCATGGTGATCACTGAACATGGAAATTGCTACATCCACCACGTCTCCAGCCAGGTTCCTCCCACCCCTTGCAGCAGCAAAGCCACACAAGACAAACATGGTTGGGAGAGGATGTGGCAACCATTAATTCTGTGGGTGGCCTATCGCTGGCCCAAGACCCTCGTATTTTCTTATAGGGTATGACTGACAAAAAGTATATACACGCTATGTTAAATATATATTTTATATATTATTTATTTTTTATGTTTATGTGCATATCATTCATATGATCTATGGCAGGCTGCGCCGCTGCAATCTATTGAATTGGGTTCAAACAAATACGAACTGTTCTAAAATACTGTATATGGTGTTTTTAAGCTTCAATCAGTTAATATAAACATCTTTGATATTAAAGATGCTATAGAACGTACTTGCATTGTAGAAAATCAAAAATAAAATTCTCAGTTACTTTTCTGAGTAACTAGTTACTTTGACCAAAAAGTAACTGAGTCACTAATTCACTTAATTTTTCGGTCAAGTAACTTGTAATTGTAACTAGTTACTTTTTTAAAAGAAGATGAACAACACTGCCCGTGAATGGCCAGGAAACCTGTAGTTCAATCCAGCTTCTCCTCTCCTCCCCCTCCTTCTATAGCTGCTGAGCCACTCCATCCATCCTCACTGCTTAATGTGCAGTGACAAGCAGCTCGGGAGGTGTGGCCATACAGGAAGGGATCCCCACGCTGCTCTGTCGCTGTCCTGTTCCCTTCAGTTCAGCATGACACACATCCCTTCTCCCGCCCCTCTCTCCCTGCATGTGTGCCACTACGTCTGTGAAGGGGATGAGGGGGCGGGAAGATTAAGAAGCCAAAGACTACAATGAGAGAAGTCCCTGAATGAGAGCTCACGGGGTCCGGGGACCTTTCAAGTAAGTGAGCACTGTGACCAGACCCCCTTCTCCTCCCCCCTCTCCTCTACCCCCCTCTTTCTCTCCCCCTTCCTTCTCTCCCCCTTCCTTCTCTCCCCCTTCCTTCTCTCCCCCTTCCTTCTCTCCCCCTTCCTTCTCTCCCCCTTCCTTCTCTCCCCCCCTCTTCCTTCTCTTCCCCCTCTTTCTCTCCCCTCCCTCTCCTCTCCCCCCCTCCTCCTTCTTCGCCTCCCCCCATTCCTTCTCCCTATCCCCTCCCTCCTTCTCTCCCCCTTCCTTCTTTTCTCCCCCTTTCCTTCTTCTTCTCCCCCTTCTCCTCCCCCCATGCCTTCTTCCCCCTTCCTTCTCTCCCCCCTTCCTTCTCTCCCCCCTCCCTTCTCTCTCCCCCCTTCCTTCTCTCTCCCCCCTTCCTTCTCTCTCTCTCCCCCCCTCTTCCTTCTCTCTCCCCCCCTCTTCCTTCTCTCTCCCCCTCTTCCTTCTCTCTCTCTCTCCCCCCCCCTCTTCCTTCTCTCTCTCTCTCTCTCTCTCTCCCCTCTTCCTTCTCTCTCTCTCTCTCTCTCTCCCCTCTTCCTTCTCTCTCTCTCCCCCTCTTCCTTCTCTCTCTCTCTCTCTCCCCCTCTTCCTTCTCTCTCTCTCTCTCTCTCCCCCTCTTCCTTCTCTCTCTCTCCCCCCCTCTTCCTTCTCTCTCCCCCCCTCTTCCTTCTCTCTCTCTCCCCCCCTCTTCCTTCTCTCTCTCTCCCCCTCTTCCTTCTCTCTCTCTCCCCCTCTTCCTTCTCTCTCTCTCCCCCTCTTCCTTCTCTCTCTCCCCTCCCCCCTCCTTCCTCTCTCTTTCTTTTCCTCCCTTCTCTCCCCCCTCCCTTCTCTTTCCCCCCTTCCTTCTCTCCCCTCTTCCTTCTCTCCCCCTCCTTCCCCGCCTTCTCTCCCTCCTTCCGTCTCCTCCCTCACCCCCCCCCCTCCAGACACACTGAATCTGGTGGCAGGTGACTATGGCAAGTAACACGCTGAATCTGGTGACAGTGGCAAGTGACACGCTGAATTTTGTGGCAGGTGACAGTGGCAAGTCACACGCTAAATCTGGTGGCAGGGGATGGGTGCCAAGTGACACGCTGAATCTGGTGGCAGGGGATGGGTGGCAAGTGACACGCTGAATCTGGTGACAGGTGACGGTGGCAAGTAACACACTGAATTTGGTGGCAGGTGGCAAGTGACACGCTGAATCTGGTGGCAGGGGATGGGTGGCAAACGACACACTGAATTTGGTATCAGGGGACGTTGGCAAGTGACAAGCTGTAAAGTAGAAACCTTGTACTTCGATTCGATTCTTGAGAGTAGGTGCGTAAATTGGGGAAACCTTGTAGGGGCCCCATAGCATTACTTTGCCCAGGGGCCCATGATGCTATTAAGATGGCACTGACTGCACTCACATGGAACAATGAATAGCGGGCTTGTCCCCACGAGTGCCGAAGGGTGGCAGTATGGTCAAGGAAAAAAGGAAAGGAAGCACATTGCGTAATCCCATAAAATGGTGCACATTTATTGGTAAAGAACGGTAAAAAACACTCACATACTTCAGCTATATGATCGGTGACACTTGCGAGCTGCCTGCCGTCAGAGTTCTGGGTCTAGTGCTCCAATCCCGACGCGCATAGTCACGTCACGTGACTTCATCAGGGGATAACACTAGATACATTGCATAGTATTTATATGGTCTGCACAATTGGACGCCCGGCGGCCATTTTCTTGAAGCCCGCTGTACCTCAAACATTATCCATTAGGACACAATGCAAATCTCCATTTTGCCTTTGGCTCTACTGAGCAGATACAAGTATCCCAGCAATGCTATTGGATAAGGGCACTTCTGGGACTGGCGGCCGTGGGGCAAGCATACATAGTATATACAGGGACAGCCCTATGGAGCTAATAGGGAGACGGCGAATGGTATCAATAATAAAATATTAAAAATATAAAAAAAATTAAAATTGGTGTGTGGTTTAGTAACAGTGTAGTAGCACTGTAGTAGCAGTGTGTAGTAGCGGTATAGTAGCACTGTAGTAGCGGCGTAGTAGCAGTGTAGTAGGGGTGTAGTAGCGGTGTAGTAGCAGTGTAGTAGCGGTGTAGTAGCGGTGTAATAGTAATGAAGTAGAGGTGTAGTAGCAGTGTAGTAGGGGTGTAGTAGGAGTGTAGTAGCAGTGTAGTAGCGGTGTAGTAGCGGTTTAATAGTAATGAAGTAGAGGTGTAGTAGCAGTGTAGTGTAATACTGGTGTAGTAGCGGTTAGTAGCTGTGTAGTAGTGATGAAGTAACGGTGTAGTAGCAGTGTGTAGTAGCAGTGTAGTAGCACTATAGTAGTGGTGTAGTAGCAGTGTAGTAGTAATGAAGTAGTGGTGTAGTAGAAGTGTAGTAGCGGTTAGTAACTGTGTAGCAGTGATAAAGTAGCGGTATAGTAGCAGTGTGTAGTAGTGGTGTAGTAGCAATGTGTAGTAGCGATGTAGTAGCAATGTGTAGTAGCGATGTAGTAGCAGTGTGTAGTAGTGGTGTAGTTCCCCTCCATATAACCCCTCCCATACAGCATACAGGAAGTACCTTCGTTTTTTCGCCAGTGTCTAAGAAGATTGGACGCGATGAGGATATACCCAGGGGGTGGGCCCTCTGGGTATAACCCCTCTCTCTGCATCTCGCAGATCAGTTTTTTCTGCCTAGTTTCAGGAGGCCACCTTCTGAGATCGTGTCAAGAGAGGAATCTCTCTGATGTTTTCAAAGAGAGGTTCCTGAAGAACCTAGAGCACCAGATTCAAATCCCATGGAGGAAGAGGTGGTTTAAGAGGGGGGAAGTATATGACGAACCCCCTGCACAAAAAGGTACCCACCAGAGAATGGCCCACCAAAGGCCGCTGAAAGAACACAGCCAAGGCTTACATCTGTCACTTAATGGGGCTTAAAGAAAGTTTCCACTCCCCGCTCTAAAAACAGCAGGACCCTGGAATTCGAACACGTCCGTGGACGCCACCACGTTGCACAAAGAGATGTAGGCCTTCCAGGTGCGATGGTAGATCTTCCTGGAAGAAGACTTCCATGTCCTTAGCATGGTTGAGATGACCGAGTCAGAAAGACCCCGGTCCCTTAAAACCTGGCTTTCAATAGCCATGCCGTTAAAGCCAGCGACTGTAAAGCAGGATGAAGTATGGGACCTTGAGACAGAAGGTCCTCCCGCCTTGGCAGCCTCCAGGGTACATCCGCCACCAGGCGCACGAGATCAGCGTACCAAAGACGCCGAAGCCAGTCTGTAGCGATTACAATCATCGGGATCCCCTCGGCCTCCACTCTGCGGAGCAGCCGAGGAAGCAACTTCAATGGGGAAAGGCATAATTTAGCCAATACTGACCCCATGGGGCCACCAACGCGTCTGCCCAGGGATCTCTGGACCTGGCCACGAACCACGAAAGGACCTGGCCACGAAAGGAGTTGAAACACCTCCAGATGCAAAGGAGTTGAAACACCTCCGGATGCAATGACCATTCTCCCGGGTCCAGCATCTGGTGACTCTGGTAGTCTGCCTGCCAATTTTCTACGCCCGGAATGTAGATGGCCGACAGAGGCGGCATGCTTCTTTCCGCCCACCTTAGGATGTGAGCGACCTCGGATGCTGCAGCCGAGCTCCGTGTTCCCCCCTGATGCCACCGCCGTGGCGTTGTCCGACTGAATCGTGATTGGGCGACCTTGCAACCTCCTCGACCACGAGGAGAGGCATAACCTGATTGCCCGAAGTTCCAGGACATTGATCGGCAGGCGGGATTCTTCTAGAGTCCAGAGACCCTGGGCCGACTGGACCCCCCCCCCCCAGACGCCCCCCAACCCGTGAGGCTGGCGTCCGTCGTAATCACCGTCCACTGGGAGGGAAGAAACGACTTCCCAGACCGAAGAGCCAGGGATCTCAGCCACCAATTCAGAGAGACTCTGACTAGGTGGTTTACCTGAATCTGACGATCCAGAGACAATGGAGATTTGTTCCATTTGGACAGTATCTCCCTCTGCAATACTCGAGTGTGGAAATGGGCATACGGTACTGCCTCAAAGGAGGCTACCATTAGACCCAGGACTAATGCTAATGCAAAAAACGGAGAGACGACCATTTGCGGGATGCCAACAGCTTCACTGCAGACTGAAGAGTTTTTCCAGGAGAAGAAAGACTCTCGCCTCCGAGGAGTCCAGAATCAACCCTAGGTACTCCAAATGCTGAGTCGGTACCAGGACCGACTTCTGAATGTTTAACACCCACCCACATTTTTTGGAGGGTCTGGCTGGCTATAGACCCATCCACCTCTAATTCTGAGCCAGAAGCTGCTCTCAGAAGATCGTCTAAGTAGCCCACGATGGCAATGCCTCGCTGTCTCATCAAAGCTAGGATCGGTGCGAGCAACTCTTGGTGCAGACGCTAGTCCAAAAGGAAGGGCCACAAACTGATAGTGGTCTTTCCCTATCGCAAAGAGCAGAAACCTCTGGTGACTTGCGCAAATTGGGACATGCAAGTATGCGTCCTTGATGTCCAAGGACGTCAGAAATTTCCCCGGATGGAGCGCAGTCACCACCGAGCAAATGGATTCCATGCGGAACTTCCTTACTCTCACAAAGGCATTTAGGGCTTTGAGGTCCAAAAATTGGACGGACTCAGTCCTTCTTCAGGACCACAGATTTGAATAAAATCCCTGAAACCTCTCGTCCTGCGAAACGGGTAAAATTACCCCGCAGCTTAGCAAGTCTTGCACTGCTCTTACCCCCAGTGACATCCTTAATAATGTCGTCCAGCGAGGTACCAAAAAACCTCCCACCCTTTAAGGATAAATCTGCCAGGGCTTCTTTGGATGCTTGGTCAGCAGACCACCGCTGAAACAGAGGCTCTGGATATCAAGGGGGCTGCATCCAGTGAAGCATCACAGACATATACAAGGCCCTGGACCAACTGGTCGGCCAGTCCAATAAATTCGGGAGGGAGCTGGTGCTCCTCCACAGTCTGGTGCAAAACCTCTGCCCATTCAGTGAGTGTCTGAGACACCAAGGTTGCAGCCACAATGCAGACCCCCCCTTCAAGGACCATACTGATAGAAGGTCCAAGACGCTGACCCGTTCCACGTTTACCATACTGGTAAACGTGAAACGGGTCAGCGTCTTGGACCTCCTATCAGTATGGTCCTTGAAGGCAGGGGTCCCTTCTATAGGGAGAGTGGTCACCTTATTTAACTGGGCAACTGGGGGGGTCAACTACCGGAGGAGAAGCCTATTTTTTCAAAAGGCTGTCCTCAAAAGGGTAACGGACCGCGAAGCGCTGAGGAATTACAAAGGACTTCTACGGCTTTTCCCATTCCTTATCAATGAACTTGTCAAAAGGGGCGTGGCCAAGACCGGCATGTGAGAAGACGTGTTTCTCACAGCTCCTCCGCAGCACCTGGCATTGATCCTCTCCCGGCAGCGATCCGACGGATTTGAACAGCTGTTCAGCTGGCTACTCACCCGGTCACCCTCCCGGTCCACCCGCCGGCTCTCTGCACCCGCGGAATGGCTAAAAAAAAGGATGATTGGCCGGCGCTCGAGATCCAAGATGGCGCCGCCGCGGCCCAGGCTCTCCGCACTCCACGAGGCGCTGACAGGCCCAAGGGGGAGACTAGCAAAAAAACAGCAAAGGCACAGGGTAAGGATTACCCGAGAGACATGACTTTCTTTACACAAAAGCTGGGGGGTCCCTCGGAGCAGGAAGGAAGGGGGGAAGCTGAACGGGCCCAGGACTCGGGGCAGGCCTTACAGGGGCAGGCAGATGGAGGGGCCTGGAGATGTGTAGAACGGGGGAATGCAGTGGAACAACCACTCTCCATACCCACAGATACGGAGGCTGAGACGGGGGATACAGAGCAACCGACCCTGGCTGAAATATTGAGAGCGGTTCATGTATGCACTGCTTCTGTAAATACACTCAAGGAACAGTTTGGGGGCCTCAGAGAGGATGTGTCTCTGTTGCGGCAGGACATGCAAAAGATACGGGAGCGAACGACGGCTGTGGAAAGCAGGGTGAGTGAAGTGGAAGACAGGCTGCCCCCAGTTGCTCGAGAGGCCCATGCAGCTATGCAGCTGGCCAGAGACATTAACAACAGGGCTGACGACATTGAGAACCGTTTACGCCGCAACAATGTGCGCATAGTGGGGCTGCCGGAGAAGACGGAAGGCCGGGACCCCACCACCTTTGTCGAGGGCTGGCTGATAGAAGCATTTGGAAAAGAGGCCTTCTCTCCGTTTTTCACAGTTGAAAGAGCACACCGCACACCGGGTCGCCCACCACAGCCTGGGGCCCCCCCTAGGCCTATTCTGGCCAGAATGCTTCACTATAGGGACAGGGAAGCGGTGCTGAGACATGCTAGAGAGAAGGCCAATGTCCAGGTTAATGGGGTCCGGGTGTCATTCTACCCGGACTTCTCTGCTGAGGTGCAACGCCGCCGGGCTAAATTTTTGGATGTGAAAAGGCGCCTGCGAGCACTACAACTGCCATATGCCATGCTCTACCCTGCCAAGCTGAGAGTTACCGCTTACCGACAAGCCCAATTCTTTGAATCAGCCCAGGACGCGGCAATGTGGCTCGATCGCACCGAGCAGGCCCTGAGACACCGTGAGAGAGAGGAGGAAGGAGACTGACCCTACAGAAGTTGGAGCAGGTTATTATGTTTTAAGTTCTAGTCGTGCTTTTTGGTGCAATACGTGCACTCTTTGAAACGGAGGGTTTGATTCTGGTCCCCTCTTCCCCCTTCCCCGGACTGCGGAAGATGATCTGCTGTTATTACTCATTGATCTTTGCACAAAGGACCCCTTTCAATTTTGTTTCACTTCCTTTACCTGAGTGACTAAAGTTTCTTTTTTACTATGTTCTGCTGGGAGACGTTATATTAGGATGTGAACTCTGAGTCATCTTGTAAAGTTGCAAGGAAAATGCGGTTACTCCACAATCTACGTGGAGCAAAAATGCCTTATTACGGTTTGCTCCCTGTTGGAGCCAAGGGGCCAGCTCTGTTGGCGGCCTGGACTTGTTTTTTTTCTTTTCTCACACTGCAGTGTTGTTTTTGGAGCACAGGCCATGAATACGGGTTCGTTCTGTTGACGGCCCAGGCCTGTTATTATTATTTTTTGCACCTTTACCATCTACATCGAGAACTTTGCGAACGAATGGCCACACCGAGATACCATGTCCGTCCTGTCCTGACCGCACCCGGGACCCTAGGTACCAACCGGAGGCTGATGTTTTTATTTATATTGCATTTACTCTTTCATTTATGCATGCTATATCCCAATGGCTGAGCTACCAGTGGTATCGTGGAATGTGAGGGGCCTAGGCTCCCCACTGAAGCGTATGATGGTATCCACCTGTCTGAAAAAGTATCATCCAATGATTTTATGTATGCAAGAAACGCACCTAACCACTGAAACGCAATGCTGTCTTAAATATGCCTGGGTGGGTAGGGCCTATCATTCCACTCACACATCGTACTCTAGAGGTGTGAGCGTAATGATACACGCTGCTATTGATTTTCAGGAAATGGATGTGTGTATTGATACGGAGGGGCGGTTTATTTTTCTACATTGCCGGGTGGGAAAACTGCACTGTATATTGGCATGTGTTTATATACCCCCGCCGTTTACGGTGGCGGTGCTCCGGTTGCTGCTAGCCTATTTGGAGGGCAGGCCGGACCTCCCGCTGCTGATAGTGGGGGACTTTAATTGCTGGCTGAGTCCCTCGATGGACCGACACCCCGCATTTGGGGTTTCGCCCCCTCTGAGGGACTCTCCATTGCCAAGATTGCTCACCGAGGTAGGATGGATAGATGTATGGAGGTCTAGGAACCCAGTGGAGAGGCAGTTTTCCTGCTTTTCCAAGACCCACGGGACATTATCTAGGATAGACCTGGTAGTGTGCAACCCCGCCATGCTCCCATCCATTTCGGATGTGACGTACAAGCCCCGTAGTGTCTCAGATCATTCACATTTGGTAACTAGCTTAATTGCTTCCCCACCCTCTACACTTCCCAGATCCCCATGGAAATTTAACGCCTTTTGGTTGGAACTCTTCCTGTCGCACGAGGAGGTGGAGCGGAGCATGCGGGAGTTTTTGGATAGAGGGAGCTTTGTTGAATTCCCGTCTGAACAGTGGGATGCCTTTAAAGCCTATGTGAGGGGGTTACTTATCCGGGAAATTACCAGGGTGAAGAGGGATTCTTCGGGGCTCATAGAGGACCTTGAAAAACAGGTAACGGCCCTGGAGGAAGCCTTCGTGCAAACCCCAACGGAGGCTGCTAAGGAGGCATGGCAGTCGGCTCAATCAGCATATGAGCGGCTGCTGTCCTCTAAGGCAGAAAAAAAGTTATTTTTCTCTAGGCTGGCTTTCTTTGAGGAGGGTGAAAGTACAGGGCGTATGCTTGCCAGGATCGCTAACTCCCAGCAGAGGTCTCCCAGTATTGGGGCAATCAGAAATAGAGAGGGCAAAATAGTGAATTCCCCGGACGCGGTCTTGGCAGAACTGGCTAGATTTTATGAGACATTGTACCTCCCGACGGAGCTATTTACCCGGACAGAACTGTTGACCTACATGCAGGACATTGACTTCCCCCGACTGAGTCAGGTGCAGCGGAGGACCTTGGACGCCCCTTTCACATTAGAAGAGTTGCAAACAGCGCTAGCCGCGTTTCCAAACTGTAAGGCGCCGGGGGCAGACGGACTGCCCATTGAGGTGTATAAACAATACGCGGGTATACTCCTACCGAAACTCCTGGCGGTGTTTAATGCGGCCAGGGAACGACAGACTTTGCCCACTTCCATGACTACTGCTAACATTGTACTGATCTTAAAGCCTGGTAAGGATCCGTTGGATCCGGGCTCCTACAGGCCGATATCGCTGCTCCAGAGCGACATTAAGCTGCTGGCTAAAATGCTAGCGATCAGGCTGAACGGGGTCATTACTAGCCTGGTCCATCCGGACCAAGCAGGATTTATGCCTGACAAGTCGACGGCTGTCAACTTGCGTAGGCTATACCTTAATATGCAATCCTCAGCAGACAATGTGGGACAAAGGGCCTTGCTCTCACTGGACGCTATGAAGGCTTTTGATAGCGTTGAGTGGGAGTATTTATGGGAGGTTCTCGAGAGGTTTGGTTTCGGGGAATCCTTTGTTTCCTGGGTCCGGCTATTATACTATGACCCAAAAGCGGCCATTCGGTCCTCAGGGGCGGTTTCACACACTTTCACTTTGGGGAGAGGCACGCGACAGGGATGCCCACTGTCGCCTCTGCTATTCGCCTTGGCGATAGAACCTCTTGCAATTAAAATCAGAGCCAGCTCGGAGGTAGTGGGGTTCAGATACGGGGACAGGCAGGAGAAAATAATGCTGTATGCAGATGATACCATGATCTTGTTAGGGGATGTGGAGAGCTCACTGACGGGGGCCATGACTGTAATACAGGAGTTTGGTAAGTTCTCGGGACTACAGATAAACTGGACTAAGTCCTCATTGATGCTTATTGACGAAGGGGGGGCTCCCCCAACGTCGTCTACGGTGCCCCTGACTGCCTCATTTAGATATCTGGGAATCCAGGTGACACCCAAGATATGCGAGTATGGTAGACTGAATGTATCCCCGCTGCTGCAAAAATTTCGTGACCGTATTAAAACATGGAATTCCCTGTCCCTATCAGTGGCTGGTAGGGTGAACTTGATCAAAATGATTCTAATGCCCCAGTTGCTTTATGTACTTCATAATGCCCCCACAGTAGTGACCCTGAAGATATTTAGGATTGTTAACTCCCTGTTCCGCTCACTCATTTGGAAAAATCGTACCCCCAGGATAAAGTTAGAACATCTTCAGTGCCCGAAGGACGAGGGGGGGCTTGCCCTCCCTAATCCATGGTTATACTATATAGCAGCTCAGCTGCAACAGCTGGTGGGGGTTGTTAGCACTGGGGAGAGGAGGGAGGGGGAGGGAGGGGGCTCCTCGGAGATGGTGATGCTCCATACAGTTGGGAGGGAGTCGGTAGCTCCTGCCCTTGAGGCGCTCGCCTTCGGGAAGCCGAACAAGCAGTACCCCACTTATAACCTTATGCAAAAAGTATGGAACAAAGCTAGGTACCTGCAGGGAGTGACAGGATACACGGACTATAGCCCCATCTGGTCAAATGACTCATACCCTGAATTGGCCAAGTTACAACATGGGGCACTCTGGAGGAGATATGGGATAGTTCATCTGAAACAGATATTTCGCAACGGGAAACTCCTCCCGTTTGCAGATCTGCGGGATCTTTTCAAGTTACCACAATCCATGCAGTTCTATTATATGCAACTTAGTCATGCGGTAAAGGCCCAGGGGGACGCCTCGGACTGGCTTCCTTCTCCTACCCCTTTGTTTAATCTGATAGCAGGGGCAGCCTCTACCAAGGGGTTCATATCGCAGTGTTACAATATGCTGTTACACAGCTTCATGTCCAAGCATCCGCTGAGAGTGAAGGCCAAGTGGGAGGGCGATGTGGGCCCAATGGATGGCAAACAGTGGGATGAAGCCTTACAGGCAGTACCACTTTGTTCCTTGAATGTGTCCCAGAAGGTGTCGCAACTATACCTATTACTGAGGGTGTATTACACCCCCCATAGGCTTTTTGCTATGGGGCTAAGGCCCACCCCGCTGTGCACTAGGTGTAAGAGAGATCATGGCGACCTGATCCACCTACTATGGAGATGCCCGAAGCTCCACCCCTACTGGGCGGGAATAGTAGACACCATTAATAGGGTGTTCCAGGTCCTGCTCCCTACTGACCCTAAACGATGCTTGCTCCTTATATTAGATGAGCTGGAGTGGGAGGAAGGTACCAAGATAGCGGTTGCTAGATCCCTATTCCAAGCTCGCAAACTCATAATGTCTCACTGGATAGCGGAGGAACCTCCCAGCCTGAAGGAGTGGATCAACATTATGGGGGAGATGCTCCGAAAGGAAAAGGTGATATACCAACACAGAGGGTGCTCCCAGAAATTTGAGAAGTTGTGGGGCAGGTGGCTGGATGTACCGGGCTTGGCCCCGATGGACCTGGTCACGGGCAGGTTACTCGGCCTGAGCAATTCAACCTGATCTGTGCAATGTAAATGAGATAGGTCAGAGGGATGTGGAAAGCCACTTTTCTTGGTCTTTTTCTTTTCTTTTTTTTTTCTTTTTAATTCACTATGTAAGGGGGCTGGGATGGGGTCAGGGACGGATCGGATTTTGACATGTACGTGGATGGTGGAGTGATATGATGTACCATTGTTGAAAATTGTAACGGAATGTAGCCTATTGTCTTATACCTGAATGCATTCTCGATGTATGTAATTTTATATGTGTGCTTCAATAAACTCGTTTTCTGGATAAAAAAAAAAATGAACTTGTCAAAAAAGGACACACAAGGAAAAACCTTCACAGAGCGGTCTGACTTGTGGGACCCAGTGGATGCCTCAGCTGCACTATCCAGCTTAAGGGAGTCCCTTACAGCACTGATAAGCGCACTAACAAGTGCCCTGTCCTGTACTGACCTAAGTGAGGAGTCTTCCTCACAAGGAAGGTCCTGGTCCACATCCTTAAGACAACACAGAACCAGGGTCCTGTGCCGCAGCCAACCCCCCTTACGCACGCCGCTTCCACCCTGGCAACAAATGTTTCCATGACTGCTGACAAAGTGTCCATAGGAACTGCAGGTGCAGGAGCACCAGCTGCCACCTCTGGCACTTTTGGGGAAGAAGGGCCAGATACTGACTCCATAACACAGACAGCTCTCAGGGTACCTATTCAAGACCTGAAAAAGCCCACCCTCCTTGCTGCACTGACCGGGGGGTGCCCAGGGGACTCACCAACCTAGCAAGAGACTGCTCAGCGCCGCTGCCCGCCCTCTGTACACAGCATGTGCTGTGAGGAAAAAGCTGAGAGGTAAAAATCTGTGAGGAGATATGTGCTGCGCGCCGTATAAAAAGCTAGCACTAGAGGCCAAAATTGCGCTGGCACCGCCAAAATGTTGGCGGCGAAACACCGCCGTGTGGATGAGAAGGCCTAATGGGGCTTCCCTGAGGCAAAGCACACCTACACAGAAAAAAGTCTCACAGTCCCCCGGTGGGAAGAGGAGCCCCCCACAGGTCCACCCCGGTAGCAGCGGTAGAGCAGCAGAGAGAAATGTGACAGAGAGCAGGGAAAGGGAGGATAGGAGGACCCCCTAACCCCAGGAATGCCCAGCCTTACCAACCCGCTGAGGCAGGAAGGACTGTACTTACCCATCCATGCAAGGACCCGCTGGCGCATTTCTGACAAGCATAAAACCGCATTGGAGGTAGCTGTCGGCCCGGTCCACTGTGAGAGGAGAGGAGAACACCACCACAGCCCAGTCATGTGTGGACCCTGGAGCAAAAAGCCCACCGGCCACCCCGGGAGTTATGGGGCATGTCGTGACAGACCCAGCCCTTAGCTACGGTGTGCTCATGCTCGCTCGCCGGACTGAGGAGACCACAAGGATCTATATATCCAGCCTGTCACTCAGCCGGCAGTTGATAGAAGATTCTCAAATAAAGAAGATTAAAAGAAAATAAAATAAAACGAAAAATGTCTTCAGGGCACTGGGCCCAAAAGGGAGCCACGTCCTCCTTTGCTAGGCAGGAAAACAAACTGAGGCTGCATGCTGCAGGGAGGAGGGTTATGTCCGGAGGGACCACCCCCTGTTCAACTCTGTTAAAGTAACATGTATTTAAATATCTAACATGTTCTGCCTAGTCCTCTCCTCTGAACAGGAACATAACACACTTGTCAAGACTTGAGAATGCTGTGTCTGTCCATGGACGATAAGAGAAAAGTTGTTTATTTAGGAAATCACGTGGAAGTATCAAAGGAACTTGGGTGTTTGCCTGGTGCTACAGTTAGGAGAAATAAAAGGCGCATTTTAAAAATTAACAAAAAAGCTAGTGAAGAGTGCAGTGTTGATGTTATTGTGCACCTTGGCACAAATGATTGTCCCAGAATGATGTGCGTTCTGTACAGAAGGTTTTTCAGAATTTGGCCAGGATCTTCAACAGTTAGGGTGAACTGTTACATTTTCAGGGGTCATACCCATGCATATTAGACAGCAAGAGAAAGTACTTCAGATAGCAGATTTCAATGTTTGGTTAAAGGATTGGTGCAAAGCTGAAGGTTTTGGTTTTGTTAGTCATGATGCTATCCGATAGTCTGCATCTCTCACACAAGGGCACCAAGCTTCTTAGTAGGGAATTTAGGAATTTTTCGAACATGCATTTAAACGGAGAAATGGGGACAGAGATGTAATTGATGAGGAGCATTTCTGTCTCCAGCAGGCTGAAACAAATGTGAGGCCCCGTACACACGACGAGTTTCTCGACAGAATTCAGCCAGAAACTCGAATCGGAGCCGTACTCTGCCGAGAAACTTTTCGCCGAGGAAGACGACGAGGAACTCGTCGGGCCAAATAGAGAACATGTTCTCTATTTCCTCGTTGTTCAATGAGGAAAGTTGGCTCGCCGAGATCCTCGGCGGCTTCACACAGAACTCGACGTGCAAAACAATTAATTTTGCCCGTCGAGTTCCTCGGACGTGTGTATGGGGCCCCAGGGTTTGTGTTGCTAAGGGCTGGGCTGACCATGCATAAAGTTTCCTGGAGTATCTGCACATCTCCAACAGTTCTGAGGGTTTAATGGAGAGATCCTATATAGCTTATATGGTGTGTAGTGGCTCCTGTGTATTATTTTAAATTGTATTAATTTATCTCGGAGTGATATCAATATCTGAAATGGGAACGTCCACACTTCCTCCCAATTCTCTTCCACCCAGCTTGGAATATCCCTTCTCCAAAATGTCATCTTCATACAGGGCGACCCTCTCCTCCTGCCCCCCCACTCGAAGACCTTGAATATTTGGGAGGTCCTAAGTGCCACTGGTTCTATTGCTATGGCAAAGAGTGCTGGCGAGAGATGGCAGCCCTGCCTCATTCCTCTATGTAACTGAAAAAAAGAGGATAACTTCCCCCCCAGTTTAACCGCTGACATGGGTCTTCCATATATTGTTTGGATCCATCTGATGAACACCAATTGAAATCCCATATTTCTAAGTATTTCCCATAGAAAAGGCCACTCGATTGTATCGAAGGCCTTTTTTATATCTAGGGAGGTTACCGTCCTAGATGCCTCCTGTATATGATGAGCATGTATATTAGTGTATAACCTATGTAGATTGACATCTGTTGTTCTCTGTGGCATGAATCCTGTCTGATCTGAATCTATAATATTTTTAAGCAGGGGTTTTATTCTTAATGTTAATATCTTTGTCAATATTTTCACATCTGTATTTAATAGTGCTATTGGCCTATACGAGGAGCATCATTTTGGGTCACTCGTCTCTTTATATATTAATGTTATATGTGCCTCCCTCATTGAATCTGGCAGAGCTCCTTTCAATAATCCACCCGTAAAGACTTCAGCTAGTTTAGGGGCTATTAAAGTTCCATATTTTTTATAAATTCCGCAGGAATTCCATCCAGACATGGTGCCTTGTGTAATGGAAATGTTCCTATCACCTCCATTATCTCCTTAGCTGTAATAGGATAGACCAGCCGTCACTAAATGGCGACCTGCGGTCCGAGTCCGGCCCGAGTGCCGCTTCTGCCCGGACCGCCACTATAACAGCAACAGCAAGCGTTGGTTTGCTGGGGTTTTCCCAGCAACCAGTGACGCTGCGTGCATGCGCGCGCCTGCCCCCTGCTCCTCACCGCAGGTCCAGATTAGGGGTGACTCATGGGCCGTGATTAGGGGTGTGACTTCACGTACGCGCCCTGCCCCCCTGCTTTTTGCGGTTGCCGGGTCCACTCCTGGTTCTCCTTGCAATTAGGGGCGTGACATCACGTCCACTCCGCCCCCTGCTGCTCGCGGTTCCCAGGTCATGGCTCCTTATCTCTCAGCTTCCACCCCCTTCGGTATTTCAGTGCCTTCCTTCATTAAGGTATGTGGGCCATTAGTGATCACTAAAGGGCATATTTTTTATTGTGCACACTGCTGGGCATATGTTGTTAATGTTAAGGGGCACTCTGATGGACCACTTTTATTTTAAGGGGCACGCTGATGGGTATATTTTTAATGTGCGCAGTGATAGGCATATTTTGTTAAGGGGCACACTGATGGACACAGTTTTGTTGTGCCCATCAGAGTGCCCCTTAACATAAAATGTGCCTATCAGCATGCGCATTAAAAATATACCCATCAGTGTGCACCTTAAAATTAAATATGCCCATCAGAGTGCCCCTTAAAATAAAAGGTGCCCATCAGCATGACCCTTATTTTATGTTAAGGGAGACTCTGATGGTCAGATTTTATGTTAAGGGGCACGCTGATGGGCAGATTTTATGTTAAGGGGCACGCTGATGGGCAGATTTTATGTTAAGGGGCACGCTGATGGGCAGATTTTATGTTAAGGGGCACGCTGATGGGCAGATTTTATGTTAAGGGGCACACTGATGGGCAGATTTTATGTTAAGGGGCACGCTGATGGGCAGATTTTATGTTAAGGGGCACGCTGATGGGCAGATTTTATGGTAAGGGGCACGCTGATGGACACATTTAATTTCAAGGGGTACGCTGATGGGTATATTTTTAATGTGCACAGTGATGGGCATATTTTGTTAAGGGGCACACTGGACACATTTTCTTGTGCCCCTTAACATAAAATGTTAATTGTGCACATTAAAAATATACCCACCAGAGTGCCCCTTAACATAAAATTTGCCCATCAACTTGACCCTTATTTTATGTTAAGGAGGACTCTAATGGGGACATCTGATGTAAGGAGGCAATCTGGCAGGAATGCCTGATGTAAAGGGGCGCTGTGATGGGGACACCTGATGTAAAGGGGCGCTGTGATGGGGACACCTGATGTAAAGGGGCTCTGTGATGGGGACACCTGATGTAAAGGGGCGCTGTGATGGGGACACCTGATGTAAAGGGGCGCTGTGATGGGGACACCTGTGACTACAATCTTTCTGAGTCATAGCACAGACTTGAGATTCAGACCTCGGCCCAAAGAAAATTTTGGCAACCGGACCGCCTTGAATTTTAATTCAGTACCCCTAGGATAGACCAATGCCTTCCTCTCCCCATCAGACAACCACCCGAGGGCTATCCGGTCTAATAGATCCATCATCTCCCTCGGGTGAAAGTCGGAGAGCAGAGTGGAGGCATACAGCGAACTATAATACTCTCTAAAGGCCTCCAATATCTCCACAGGTTCTTTTACTGTTTGTCCTTTTGGGGTCTCTATTTCCGGTATATATGTAGTTTGATATTCTTGTTGTGCTAATCTTGCCAGGAATCTCCCCCCCCCCCCCATCCCCCTGCTCAAATATGTTCTGTCTATTTTTATGCAATTAAAGTCTTGTTATTTCCTTCATATGCAGATGTAACTCTCTTTGTGCAGCCATTAGAGTTGAGCGGACACCTGGATGTTCGGGTTCGGACCCGAACCCGGACTTTGAAAAAAAAGTTTGGGTTCGGGACCGAACCCGAAACCCGGACTTTGACCCGGACCCGAACCCCATTGAAGTCAATGGGGACCCGGACTTTTGACTACAAAAATGTCTCTAAAAAACTAAGGGAAAGGGCTGGAGGGCTACAAATGTCGGGAAGAGCATGGCAAGTACTCTGAAAATAAATGTGGATAGGGAAATAACTCAAAATAACATAAAATAAAACATAAAAAAAATTAAAATAAAAAATAAAATAATTTTGACCTAGGAGGACGAGGTCCATATGTATTAGGAGGTTGAGGTGGATGTGGCGGTGTAGGTGGAAGCGGCGGTGGAGGAGGAGGAGGTAGCCAACACAGCAGGTTTTGTTTTTTAATATATGTATTTAAATTAGGGTAAACCCCAAAAGAGTGAGAAAGATCTAGGGTTGCTACCTCATCCCTTTAAACCAGAACACAGAGTAATTACACAGGTTCTGGGGCTAATTTACTGTTGATAAGGCACCAAGTGAGTTTAATTAGCAGCAACTTAATCAGCCAGAGAACCTGTGTAATTAATATGTTTTTGCTTTTAAAGGGATGAGATGGCAACCCTAGAAAGATCAGAAAAAAAACAATGGCTGGGTAAGGCCGGCCCGGTGTCTATTCGCCCAGAGGCGATTCAGTTCGCATGCGTTGCGCTATACAAGTCATTCATTCATTCATTCATTCATTCAAGGTACGGACAAGTCCTGTGGGATCCATGCCTGGTTCATTTTAATGAACGTGAGCTTGTCCACATTGGCTCTGGACAGGTGGCTGAGCTTGTCTGTGATAACGCCCCCTGCCGTGCTAAATACATGTTCAGACAATACACTGGCCGCAGGGCAGGCCAGCACCTCCAAGGCGTAAAGGGCAAGCTCAGGCCATGTGCCCAATTTGGAGACCCAGAAGTTTAAGAGGGCATAGCCGTCATTCAGTACGTGTAGGTGTGTGCACACATACTGCTCCACCATGTTGCTGAAATGCTGCCTCCTGCTAAAACATTCCATATCAGCTGGTGGTGCTGTTTGTTGTGGCGTGCTGACAAAGCTTTTCCACATTTCGGCCATGCTAACCCTGCCTTCTGAGGTGCTGCCGGTGCCCCTGCTGCGTTGGCGACCTCTTCCTCCTCCTCTGCCTTCGCCTTCCGCTTCCACTGTGCCCCCGCTGCCAGGTGGGAATTGCACCAGCAGCGCATCTACCAGCGTGCGCTTGTACTCGCGCATTTTGCGTTCACGCTCCAGTGAGGGGATTAAGGACGTACATTGTCCTTGTAATGGGGATCCAGCAGTGTGGCCACCCAGTAATCAGCACCTGTCATAATGTGCAAAACACGCCGGTCGTTGCGGAGACACTGCAGCATGTAATTGCTCATGTGTGCCAGGCTGCCCAGAGTCAACGAACAGCTGTCCTCTGTGGGAGGTGTATCATCTGTGTCCTCTGTATCCCCCCAGCCATGCACCAGTAATGGCCATGAGCTGGTCTGGATGCCATCCTGCTGTGAACATGGTTCCTCCTCCTCCTCCATGTCTTCCTCCTCCTCATCCTCCACCGCGTCATCCTCCAGAACTGTGCCCTTGCTGGACAATTGTGTACCTGGCCTTTGTTGGTGCACGAACCCACCCTCGGAGCCACTTGTGAATGACTGCCCTGAAAGCCTTGCTAATGATCCCGATGATTCCTCCTCCTCCTCCTGTGCCACATCCTCTTCCATCATCGCCCGTAGCGTTTTTTCAAGGAGGCATAGAACTGGGATAGTCACGCTGAGAGCGGCGTCATTGGCACTGGCCATGTTGGTGGAGTACTCAAAACAGCGCAACAAGGCACACAGGTCTCGCATGGAGGCCCAGTTATTGGTGGTAAAGTGGTTCTGTTCCGCAGAGCGACTCACGCGTGCATGCTGCAGCTGGAGCTCCAGTATCACCTGCTGCTGCTCCCACAGTCTACCAGTCTCCACAACTCCTGCGCGGTGTGTGGTTTTTCCCCCAAACAGGAAAGTTTTAAAACTGCCTGCTGGCGTTTACCCATGGCTGTGCTGAAGTTGGTGGTGAATTTGTTACGCTGACTGGATGAGGAGGCGGTAGAGGATGAGGAAGCGGAGTAGAAGGAGTTAGGAACAGGAGGCAAACTGAAGCGCCCTGCAATCCTCGGTGGTGGAAGGACATGCGCCAAACTGCTATCCGCCTCAGGCCCAGCCGCCACTAAATTTACCCAGTGCGCTGTTAGGGAGATATAACGTCCCTGACCGTGCTTACTGGTCCACGTATCCGTAGTTAGGTGGACCTTGGCACAGATGGCGTTGCGCAGTGCACACCTGATTTTGTCCCCCACTTGGTTGTGCAGGGAAGGGATGGCTCGCCTGGAAAAGTAGTGGCGGCTGGGCATGACGTACTGTGGGACAGCCAATGCCATCAGGCTTTTAAAACTCTGCGTCTCCACCAGACGGAATGACAGCATTTCAAAGGCCAGTAATTTTGAAATGATAAATAATTAGTTCCAATGCGCTACTGTGAGTAAACAAAGTATGTAAAAATAGTGTAAATTATACCCGGGGCAGCTGTATCTAAAAGTGTTCACATAACACAAAAAAGAAAACAAGGTAAATGAGTGATAAGCGCTCCAGGTATGTGACAAATTACAACCAAAGTATATACGTGAATGAATGAACCACAATCAAAAAAATGAGTGACCAAACTCAAAGTGTGCAGTGCGTACCGAAAAAATATATATTTGTGAGAAAATATATATTTTTATATTTAAAATGTGAAGCACTTTGGGGATGTCCAGTCCCCTGTGAATCTAAAAGTCACTGTGAAAGACACACATGAAGAAATAAATATATAAAAATATATATATATATATATATATATATATATATATATATATATATATATATATATATATATATTATATATATATATATATATATGCAAAAGTGTAAGATGTGAATATGTGGATGTGTAAAGTACAACAATGATACTGGTAAAACAGTCTATAAATGGAGATGATGAGAAGTTCCCATATTAAGATTTCTGTGTAAAAGGCAGCAGTTTGAAAATCCTCATTGGTGTTGTAGTGCCCTTACCATGAAGGTGCTATATGTGCGCATATAGAGATATCCCTCCGGGTCTCCGATCACCTTTCTCCTGGGGTCAGTCACTATACGTTGTGCCAGCTGCTGTATACCATGAAGGTGCTCTGGGCGCGTATTCAGTGATGTCCTCCGGGTCTTCGGTCACCTTTCTCCTGGGGTCACTTAATTCAGGTCTGTTCCGACTGCTGCATACCTCCAAGATATTCCCAATTGTGGTGGTCCAATAGGAACAGCAATGGGGTGGGGAGAAAAGAAGATTGCCTCCAATGGTGTAGTAGGTTTAGGAATCCAAAAGTATTTATTGTAGTAAAAAACAGGTGGCACAAGAAGCGCTTAAAATGGTAGAACAGCGTTGTATGTAAAGTTGCAGACGTGGCGTTTAAAATTGCCGCCTTACGTCCGATGGCCTCCGGCTTGTGCGAGTGTTATCCTCGGTCTCGACTTTCGACTCCCTACGGCGTTACGTCACGCACCTCGTGACCAGAGCACCTTCATGGTATACAGCAGCTGGCACAACGTATAGTGACTGACCCCAGGAGAAAGGTGATCGGAGACCCGGAGGGATATCTCTATATGCGCACATATAGCACCTTCATGGTAAGGGCACTACAACACCAATGAGGATTTTCAAACTGCTGCCTTTTACACAGAAATCTTAATATGGGAACTTCTCATCATCTCCATTTATAGACTGTTTTACCAGTATCATTGTTGTACTTTACACATCCACATATTCACATCTTACACTTTTGCATATATATATATATATATATTTTTATATATTTATTTCTTCATGTGTGTCTTTCACAATGACTTTTAGATTCACAGGGGACTGGACATCCCCAAAGTGCTTCACATTTTAAATATAAAAATATATATTTTCTCACAAATATATATTTTTTCGGTACGCACTGCACACTTTGAGTTTGGTCACTCATTTTTTTGATTGTGGTTCATTCATTCACGTATATACTTTGGTTGTAATTTGTCACATACCTGGAGCGCTTATCACTCATTTACCCAGTAATTTTGAAATGCTGGCATTCAGGGCCAGGGATTGAGGGTGGGTAGAGGGGTACTTCCTCTTACGCTTTAGTGTTTGGGAGATGGAGAGCTGAATGCTTCCATGGGACATTGTGGAGATGTTTGGTGACCCAGGTGGTAGTGTTTCTTGCCGGTCCTCTAATTGAGGGGTGGCAGGTGGCACTGTCACTACGGAGGTGGATGAAGAGGCAGAGAGGCCCGAGACTGATGCAGAAGAGGAAGCAGGAGGAGCCAGAGTTTTTGAGGAGTCTACTCCACTGCAGCTCGTGCTTTGCACTTAGATGCCTGGTCATGCAGGTTGTGCTCAGGTTGAGAACGTTTATGCCTCGCTTCAGGCTCTGATTGCACAACGTGCAAACCACGCGTGTCTTGTCATCAGCACATTGTGTGAAGAACTGCCATGCTAGGGAACTCCTTGGACCTGGCTTTGGTGTGCTCGGTCCCTTGCTGCGTTGGGCAGTAGCAGGCGTACTGTCTAGGGGATGGACGCTCTGCTTTGGCACCCTGCTCCCTCTTCTGCTGTGCTGGTGGCTCTGTGCAACCACTGCCTCTTCCTCCGAACTACACGGGTCACCTGCATAAGGTTGATTCCATGTCGGGTCGAGGACCTCATCGTCCTGCACATCATCTTCACCACTGCCCTCCTTGTCGGTCTGCACAATTGCAAAAGCACCAGCAGTTGGCAACTATGTTTCATCATCATCCAAGATGTGCTGTGATGGTCCCCCCATGTACTCATCTTGAAATATAAGTGGTTGGGCATTGGTGCACTCAATCTCTTCCCCTTCTGGGGCTGGGATAGGTGGATGGCCCTGGGAACACATGCTAACAGACTCATCAAAAAGAAGAAGAGACTGCTGCATGCTTTGGGGCTCAGACTACTTGGCTGATTTGCAAGGGGGTGAGGTGAAAGACTGATGGTAGACATCGGCTGCAGGTGCCAACTCTGAACTTTCAGCACAAGACTGGTTGGAAAACAATGTGAAGGAACTGGAGGCACTGTCAGCAACCCAATCTACTACCGCCTGTTCTGCTCCTGGCCTCAACATTCGTAGAGCTGGATTAGGCCTGACCAAATACCGCTGCAGGCTCTGTCGGCTACTCGCACCTGAGAAAGGTGTTTCACTTGTGCGTGTAGCTGGCACAGATCGACCACGTCCTCTCCCTGTAACAGGAGCTCCACCAGCAGCACCACGACCGCGGCCACGTCCCTTATTTGACGTTTTCCTCATAATTCTCAAATTTAGGGTCTTGCCCTAATTTTGAAAAATGTTAAATACAAAAATAGTGTAATATGGGGAAATAGGCAGAGATTCACCTATATATTTCTCTACCTATAGCAAGAAATAGGTAACCCAGCCCTAAACAATTGTACTGCACAGACAGTATATGACAGGGGACAGGTGGAGTGCTGGTTAAATGGGCAGAGATTCACCTATATATTTCTCTACGTATAGCAAAAAAGCAGGTAACCCAGCCCTAAACAATTGTACTGCACAGACAGTATATGACAGGGGACAGGTAGAGTGTGTGCTGGTGAAATGGGCAGAGATTCACCTATATATTTCTCTAACTATAGCAAGAAACAGGTAACCCAGCCCTAAACAATTGTACTGCACAGACAGTATATGACAAGGGACAGGTAGAGTGCTGGTGAAATGGGCAGAGATTCACCTATATATTTCTCTAACTATAACAAGAAGCAGGTAACCCAGCCCTAAACAATTGTACTGCACAGACAGTATATGACAGGGGACAGGTAGAGTGTGCTGGTGAAATGGGCAGAGATTCACCTATATATTTCTCTAACTATAGCAAGAAGCAGGTAACCCAGCCCTAAACAATTGTACTGCACAGACAGTATATGACAGGGGACAGGTAGAGTGCTGGTGAAATGGGCAGAGATTCACCTATATATTTCTCTAACTATAACAAGAAGCAGGTAACCCAGCCCTAAACAATTGTACTGCACAGACAGTATATGACAGGGGACAGGTACAGGTAGGGTGTGCTGGTGAAATGGGCAGAGATTCACCTACATATTTCTCTAACTATAGCAAGAAGCAGGTAACCCAGCCCTAAACAATGTACTATATGAAGCAGATGTCACAGAAATCAAGAGTGCTGGTTTAGATTTCTGAAGCAGCATACACCTCACTGACACTGTCCCTCAAAATCCGGAGCCTGTCCCTACCATAGCTACACCAGACGAGCGGCCCATAAACCATAAGATGATAATGATGTCAAAGTAATAAATAGTGCTTGGTTAGATTTCTGAAGCAGGATCTAACCTCACTGACACTGTCCCTAAGAATCAGTCAGCAGCCTTTCCCTATAATAACTAGAGCAGAGTTCAATGAATAAAGAATGCTTGTTTAAATGTATGAAGCCGGATAAGCCTCACTGACACTGTCCCTAAGCAGCAGCAGCCTTTCCCTATCATAACTGAAGCAGAGTGACGATCTGTGCTGTGTGCCTCTATCTAATATAGAGGCTGGTCACATGCTGGGTCACATGCTGCACTGGCCAATCACAGCCATGCCATAAGTAGGCATGACTGTGATCAGTTCCCAGTCACTGTAGTAAAACGAATGGCGATTGGCTGCTGTGCAGCGTGCCAAAACATACCCGAACTCGGACTTTTTCCAATTATTCGGGTTCGGGGTCGGGAGCAAAAAAAAAACAAAGTCCGTACCGAACCCGAACTTTACAGTTCGGGTTCGCTCAACCCTAGCAGCCATCATTAAATCAAAGTTAGTACTGGTGGGATCATGCCCATACTTTTCTCTGGATTTCCATCTGAACTTGCAATTCCTGTATCTTAGCCTTCTGTATTTTATTAACTGACGATATATTTGAAATATATTGCCCCCGTAGATATGCCTTGAACGCATCCCATACATCTACCGTGGTCGATCCCTCATTATTCTCCCTGTATTCCATTATTATAGATGTTATTTTTTCCGCTATTTTCGGATTTAACACCCATTGCGGAGTTAATCTCCACAGGGATGCACTTCTCGGAATCGGAATACGCATTTTCAAATATAAGGGAGAATGATCTGAGAGTCCACTCTGTAAATATGTAGCTTCCGCAATATCGGTTAACATTGCGGCATCCGTTTTTTAAGAGGCTGAAAAACAGGAATACATTATTTTTCCTTGGTTCTTCCATCTCCAGATCTCCGTTACCTCCATCGCCTGCACCCAATTATATAAATCTGCTGAATGTTGTTTAGGAGGTTTTGATCTGTCTAATTCTTGCGATAGAACAAAATTAAAATCTCCAATAATGAGTAGTTTTGCTGGGAGATATTGAATGATTTTTTCCATTATTTCATTCAAAACTCCCACCGAAGGGGTGTGGCCTGGAGCGGCATGGGATAGGACGCTAGTCTGCTGAGCTCCGCCGGCCGTTCATCCTAACAGCTATATCCTGGGACTCCACTCACGCCTATACTCGCTGAAAACCTCCAGCAGACCCCGGACAACCCAGCGGACATGGCTCCCCCGAAAGCGAGCAAGTCGACTGGCCCCAAAATCGACCAATTCCTCCGTCAGGAGAAGGACCCCCTGGGACAAGATGGCAGGGCCACGAGGGCGGAGGAGGCGACGGTTGGTGCGGACATAGCCAAGGTACTCCTGGCTATTACCTCTTGCCGAGAGGCTGTGGCGGCCTGTCAGACCACACTCACAGCAAAAATCGAGGAGGTGAAGGTGGATATCTCCCAAGTGCGGCAGGACATGCAGAGGCTGAGGGAGAGGGTGTCCGAGGCGGAGGTGAGACTGGGCGCAGTGGAAGACTCCCTCCCCCCTTCAGCAATCCTCGGAGGCCATGCAGCTGCAGATAAACCAGCTACTGCAGAAACAAGATGACCTCGAGAATAGAAGTCGCAGGTGCAACCTAAGGTTTATTGGTCGCCCTGAGGGGGTAAAGGGGAGAGACCCACAAGACTTTCTGGAGAAACTGCTGCGGGATCACTATGGCAGGGAGGCCTTCTCCCCTATGTTCGCCGTGGAGTGTGCCCACCACATGTTGGGCAGGCCGCCGCCACCTGGGGCTCCCCCGCACGTTCATAGCGAAACTCCTAAACTACAGAGTCCGGTATGCCATCCTCCGGCTGAGCAGAGAGAGGGGCAACATTCCCTTCGACAACAAAATGGTGGCCGTCTTCCCGGATTTTTCGGCTGAGGTCCAGCGCAGGAGGAAGACCTTCATGGAAGCCAAACGGCATCTACGGGTCAAACACATAAAGTACGCCATGCTGTTCCCGGCTCGTTTACGCGTGGAGGGCGAGGACCGGGCCTACTTCTTTGAAGATCCGGAAGAAGTTCTGGCCTGGCTGGAGCGTCAAGAAAGGCAAAGATAAGGGGCCATATTCTGAGTAAGGATACGATGGAGTATCTCAGGATACTCCATCGTATCTCTCTTTTTTGGCCCGTGTATCTATGCGACTGATTCTTAGAATCATTTTCGCATAGATACACTTAAGATCCACCATGTGTAAGTCACTTACACTGTCGGATCTTAAATGTAATTATGCCGGCCGCCGCTAGATGGCGTTTACGTTCAGGTCTCATATGTTTATGCAAATGAGCCTGATACGCCGATTCCCGAACGATTTCGAGTCGCGTAACCGTCGCTAACGTCGTTTGCGTAAGTGTAAATTTACCCCTGCTATATGAGGGGTAAGTTTACACAAGTCCCATGTAGGCCATGTTAAGTATGGCGTCGGGTCCGCGTCGTGTTTTTCCGTCGGCTACGTCGTTTCCCCAAGTCGTTCTTGAATACGACTTTACGTCAATGACGCACACGTCGGCGTCATTGACGTTTTACGCCGAGAACTGGAGCATGCGCACTGGGCTATTTTAAGCCCGGCGCATGCGCAGTTCGTTAGAATCGGGGGCGCGCTTAATTTAAATAGATGCCGCCCCCCGGCGTACGCGTGGCTACGCCGGGCCATTTACACTCCGCCACCCCAAACTACGGAGCAAGTGTTTGGGGAATACAGCACTTGCTCCTGTAGGTTGGGGTGGCGGAGTGTAAATGGCTTACGCGCCGCCCGCGGGAAATCTAGGAGAATATGGCCCAAGTACTCTGTTTCTATATTGTTCTCCTTACATGGTTCCCAATAGTGCCTTGGCCCCACAGCCCATTCCGGTCGCTCCCACTGAGATCCTGGGCCCCCAACCTTCCTCCCCTCCGGGGATCCCCCCCGTTTCTCCCCTGTTTGCCTCCTGTGGGGTGCACGAGTCTGACTATGTTGTCCCCTGCCTGTTTTTTGCCTGATGCCTTCCCCCCCCTGGGTGACAGCGGGGGCTCCGAACAGCATTCTGACATTGCTCTCTGATACCCGGAGCCCCTTGGCACCCCTGCATTGTGTGATCCCCTGGGGAGGCTACAGTATGCGCAGGGCAGGGTTCTACACTGCCCGCATGGTTAAATCCTGTGTTGGAGGGATGGATTGCACACTGCCCTTAACGAAAGGAGATGGCCACTTGTTTTATTTTTTCCACGAACGCTGGACCCTCCTTTTTTCTCTTATACTTATTATTTTGTTCCGCATTACTTTTATTATTGCACGTTGATGGATGCCCATACGTTCCTACTTTAAACTCTCCTTCCCCCGGAGGGAGGCGCACTCAAGGGCTCGCAACGGACAGCGAGCACGGTCCTACATTGTGCCAAAGCACGCAGCGGAATTCCGCCCCACATGCAGCAACCCATCAACAGGACTGGGGGGCTGCCGCCGCACGGTTCCACCCTGGGAGGCTCGGTTTGTTGCTGTCCGGGACCGTGCTGGTGGCCTCCATATGCTTATCTATGTTAACCTTTTTTTTCATTATGTCATGGGTGCTGCTCACGCCACGTTGGCAGTTGAGGGTTCAAGCCCGCACCAGTTGGGGACAGTGCAGGGCAGGGAGGGGGAGGGATGGGTGCAAAAGTTTTGGGTTTTTGTTTTTTTTCCTTTACTTACTGTTCTACTAAAGCAAAGCACATCTAGATGGTACTACATTGAGACAATATTGTCGTATAGGGCTGTGTATGTATTTGGTCATGGTTCAATGCTGAATGCTATTAAGGGTCGCCTGAATCCTGGAGTCCTCCATATTCCCTGGCTCGTCCCATGGCCACACTAAAGTTTCTAACTTGGAATGTCCGTGGGATGAGAGACCCAATCAAGCGCTCTGCAATTTTTGCGGTGCTTAAAAAACTGAGGGCGGATGTCGTAGTCCTTGTGGAGACGCATGCTGAGGGCCTGGCCCAGAGGATGCTTAGACGACCAAGGGTGGGCTGGGGTTTCCACTCGGTACACACCTCTCACTCCAGAGGGGTCTCTATACTCATTGCCAAAACGGCGCACTTTGAACTCCAGGATTCAATAATAGACCCGCAGGGCAGGTATATATTCTTGAAAGCAAAACTGCATGGGGATACGTTCCTCCTAATGGCAATTTATGTCCCACCCCCGTTTCAATCCACTGTGTTGGTGTCTGGGTTTGATTTTATGGCCTTGCACTCTGATGCAGCGGCAATCTGGTTGGGAGATTTCAACAATGTACTAGACCCCTCCCAGGATAGAATGGTCGGGGACCAGGCCGCGTCAGCGGAGTCACGCCCCACAAGATTTGCAAGGCTCCTCGCAGACTTCAGTCTCGTTGATGCATGGAGATATGGCCACCCCACAGACAGGGCATATACTTGCTTCTCGACCTTGCACTACTCTATGTCCCGTATAGACTTAATTTTGGTATCTAAATCACTTCTCCCTAGAGTAAAGGACACTGGTTTCTCCCCCCAAACCCTCTCTGACCACTGCCCTTGCTGGGCGGAATTGTCACTGCCCCGGGCTCGACCGCCGCCCTCATGGCGACTGAACCCATTCTGGCTGACCCTGCTCCTGGAGGATGCGGATCTGGCAGCGGAGTGGGAGCAATACTTTGCTAATAACTCTGGATCTGCATCCCCCCGGGCAGTCTGGGAGGCCTTTAAACTACATGCTCGCATGACGCTCTCCTCCCGTATAAACTCCATTAAGATCGCATCTGCGGAAGCACTGGATAGGGCCACGGAACTCATCGAGGCAAAGGAAAGGGCGTACACTGCCAATCCGACAGCCGAAATAGCTGCAGAACTTGGTCGGCTGCCCTGGTGCAGAGCCTAACTACATTATGAAAAATCAAAACAAAAACTCTTCTTTCTTAAACAAAGGACGTTCGAACATGGGGAGAGAGCAGGAAAGTTACTCGCCTATTTGGTACACTGTGAGGAGAGACCTCCGGTGGTGATCTCCCTGCGCTCTCCAGCGGAGAACCTTATAACTGACCCAGAACAGGTGACCACTATGTTTCGAGACTTCTTCTCCTCCCTATATGCTACAGTAGCCCCAGACGACGATTCCTTATCGGAGGAGTTCCTGGCCGACCTACTAATTTCCCGACTGACCGCACAGCAGACCCAGGCACTCGAAGAGCCGCTGACGACGGAGGAAATCTCCGCTGCTCTAGCTGGTCTCCCAAAATCTAAAGCGCCGGGGTCAGACGGCCTGCCAGCCGAGTTCTACTCCACTTATGTTGATACTTTAGTCCCTAGACTTCTTGCCCTTTATAACTCCATCTTTGAGGGTTCCGAACTCCCACCCTCGATGAGGGAGGCAACCATAGTGCTGATTCACAAGCCGGGAAGGACCCCCACCTACCCGAGTCATATCGCCCCATCTCCCTGTTACAAGTTGACATCAAGGTATTGGCCAAAGTGCTCTCAGCCCGCCTTAACACCGTGATCCTTTCCCTTGTGCACGTTGATCAGGCGGGCTTCATGCCAGGTCGAAATACCTCCTTCAACCTCAGGAGATTGTTTATTAACCTTCAGGCCGTGCACGACAACCCAGGCTCTAGAATAATCGTCGCCCTGGACACTGCCAAGGCGTTCGATTCAGTGGAGTGGCGGTACCTCTGGATGAAACTCCTCTATCATGACCCGGTGGCCAGAGTTCTGGCCAACAGGTGGCCGTCGGACCGATTTCCCTTACGGCGGGGCACAAGACAGGGTTGTCCCCTGTCGCCGCTGCTGTATGCATTGGCAGCGGAACCGCTGGCGATTGCCATACGTACGCACCCTGGCATAACAGGATTACGGAGGGGAGGAGAGAATAAGCACGTACGCAGACGACACATTGCTATACCTGGACGACTCTACTGACTCCCTTTCAGTGGCTCTGGCCCTGATAGAGCGCTTTGGCGCTTTCTCGGTACTCAGAATCAACTGGGATAAGTCCCAAATACTTCCATTGGACAGCTACCCGGTGACTGGGGACAGGGCTCTACTTCCTCTGCAAAGGGTCGCTGAAATCAAGTACCTGGGGGTCCGGACCACCTGAGACCCGGCAGACTATGTATCACTGAATGTCACACCATTGTACGATATGCTTAAACAGAGAACTCAGGTCTGGGCTCGACTCCCATTGGGAGTTATGGGTCGCATAAACTTAGTGAAAATGGTCCTGCTACCAAAGATTCTATACATGGTGTGGCATTCACCGGTGTACCTGGTGCTTCGGTGCTTCAAGCAGTTGGAGGCTCTCCTCAAACCATTCATTTGGGGCTCAGCGAGACACAAACTCCCCTGGCATAAACTGAAAAACCCCACTGATCTAGCAGGACTGGCACTACCCGATTTTAACGCGTACTATTTGGCTGCTCAGCTGTCACAACTATTCCATGTGGATAAGGTGGACAGGACCAGATTTCTTCGCCTCCTGTGCCCTACATGGACCCAGTCGACAGGCGACCCTCTGGTGGCAATAGCGGGGGGGACGAGACTAACGGCGGAACGCCACTCCCTGCTGTATCACTACAGAAGGGTGTGGAGCGTGGTTTCAGACAGGCTCGGCATTTCATCCCCGTATGGCTACACCTCCCTGTGGCACAACGCTGCCATGCCGGAGTTGGAGCGCATCCGCGACACTGAGTTATGGAGTTCTAGGGGGATATACTACTTGTCACAAGTCACCAGAGGTGGGAAACTAAAACCCTTTGCTGTACTGCAAGCTGAGTACGACCTGCCTGATCACATGCTATTCCGTTACGCCCAACTGCGACACGCCTTCCGGGCTCAGTTCCCCCAGGACGACCTGGCCGACAACCCCCTTATGGCAGCAATTAAGTACCCTGACCCCAAAAAGTTAATCACCCAATTTCACACCATGATCACGCTCCCGAGTGCGACAGTGTCTGCCTACGCCCTGAAGTCCAGGTGGGTGGGGGAGGTAGGTCCAATAGAAGACGATGAGTGGAGTGATGCTCTAGATGCATGCAAACTAGTATCCCCTAAACTGTCAGACCGCCTCACACAAACCTTCATCCTGAATAGAGCCTATCTTACACCTCTCAGGATCTCTAAATACAGAAGGGACTTCCCCGCTATTTGCCCAATGTGTGGCCGCGATACGGGTACTTTCTTCCACTTGATTTGGCGGTGTACCAAGATTCAGGCCTTCTGGGAGCAGGTGGTGAAGTTCCTCCACGACAAGATGGGATCCCCCATAACTCTGCAGCCAAAGCCGTGTCTGCTGGGTATATTCCCAGATGCAGAACTGAATACGTTTCTAAAGGTATTCCTGCATGAGACACTTTTTATAGCCCGAAAGGTTATAGCGCGGGTGTGGATGCGCCCGAGTCCCCCAGAGTTCTCCCATTGGCTGGCAGAGGTCAACAATGTACTACCATACAAAAAACTGGTTTATTCCCATAGAGGCTGTCCGGCCAAATATGAAAAGATATGGGACAGGTGGCTGAACTCACCCTCAACCTGTTCCTAGACATCTAAGTGTATGCATTGCTGTATTTCATGCTCCTTCTTATTGTCTGGCTCATGTTTGCATTCTGATTGAGATCACCTGATGCTTACTGTAACTGTACGCCTTCTGTATACCATATGCATTTCTGTTTTGCTCAATAAAAGCTTTTTTGATGGAAAAAAACAAAAAATCCCACCGAAAACGGAGGCGGAATATACACTGCCACTGTGATATACCTCTGTTGTCTGATTACATATAACAAAATAACATATTTCCCATTTATATCTATGAAAACCTCCTCTATTTCTCCAGGGAAGGATTTATTTACCAGCACCGATACCCACCCTAGCATAATAGGTAGAGTGATATGTTTTTTGTTTTTTGTATCCAAGCTTTTTTTAACATAATTAGTTTTTTCCCCATCAGATGTGTCTCATGCAATATAATCAGTTGGGGGAACACAGAACAGAGGCGCTGCTGGGAAGATTTGTGTTCCACCTATCACAGAACACGCTGAAAAGAAGGAGCATCTTTTAAATCATTGACGCTGGCAGCACCCGGAGACCGTCCCCGCACCGCACCGTCTATTGAGGAAAAAAGTGAGTGATGGCAGAGACCATACCCGGCGTATAAGACGACCCCCGACTTTGGATGCATTTTTTTGCATCCAGAAAGTCGTCTTATACGCCGGAAAATACGGTAGGTTTAAGACAAACCATCAAACAGAAAAACATACAAAAAAAACACCAGACAACCTGGTCATAAACGTTAGGCAATACACTCAAACACAGAAAAATAGACTGACATCAGTGCAAAATATAAAGTAGGCACAGTGGTAAAAGGATCAGGTATAATACCTGGATATAGCAAAAGCAGAGGTCCAGACATAATAGATCCTTGAGTCACGGCCCATCAATGGTCAAGCAAGAGTAGTACAATCAGTGCTGGGAGAGGGTTAGTGGACTAGCCAACCATCTACCCCAAATTTTGTGGAAGGTTTTGTTCCATTTCCGGAGTTCAAAAGTAAGTTTATACAGTGGGATAGCGTCATTAATACGTTTTAACCAGAGGGATTTCAGAGAGGTATGTGTGCCCTTCCAGGACAGTAAAACAGCTTTTTTAACATAGAAGAAGAGTATACGGAGCAGTCTCTTGGCATGTGATGATAGGTGTAATTCGCCAAAAATGCCTAATAGACAGTTTTTGGGGTGGATTATGTTTGGGAGGCCTAGCGCCGATGAGATGAACGCACCCACTTCCCAGAAGTCCCGGACTACCGGGCATGTCCAGAAGCAGTGTAAGAAATCGGCCTCCCGGCCACAGCTGCGGAAACAGGCAGCTGAGGGCAGGAGACCCATCCTGTGTAACCTAGCCAGAGTGAGGTGGGTTTGATGAAAAATTTTGACCTGTATGATGCTGTCCCGGGAAGCAATAACAGAGGTTTTATACGTATCACTAGATTCTAACCAGTCCTCGTCTACCAGGGAGATGTCCAGAGAGGTCAATTTTACCTGAGCTTTGTGAAACCTGGGGTTAAAGTCAGTCATTAGGGCTGCATAGTAGGTGAAGACAAGTTTAGTGGGATCTGGCTGTCTGAGCAGTGGGATCATCCAGGAAGCCAAACTGGGCATGGATAGCATGCCTGAGCTGGTAGTAATAAAATAGGTACAATCTTGGTAAAACGAAATCTAAATGTAGCTGAGAAAAAGATTTAAAGCCCTGAGCATTGTACAGGTGGCATAAATATTTAACCACCTTGGAGTACCAGCGATTGGGATCAGGAAGGGAGTATAGTTCCTGCAGATTAGCGTTAAACCACAGGGGGTTGTTGGGAGATTTCAGCCAGGTGTGCCTGGATATTTTAGTGACAATATAACAAAGAGGAAAGGGAAGTGGCAAGTAGGGAGGTTCCGGGGCGATCGGGGACCCGGCCTCTGTAGATAATTCTATGTAGGGTTTCCAGAGAAGATGCGATGACTCCCTCCGTGGAGGTACAGGCATTGGCCGGAACCGGGCACAACTGGGATGCCAAATAATATAGAAAGAAGTTGGGAAATGCCAGGCCTGCCAAGTGCGCTGGCAACCGTAGTGTTTCAAGTGCTACCTTGGGGGAGCCACCCATCCACAGGAAAGTAGTACATATTGAATCTATGCGTTTAAAAATAGATTTAGGTATTTTGCAAGGGGAATTGGCAAGGATATAGAGTAATCTCGGTAGGTAGATCATTTTGAGGACGTTGGCCCTCCCCATAAGATCCAAAGGCAGATCCATCCACTGCTTGGTCTGCTCCCGAAGGCGGACCAATAGAGGATCTAAGTTATTGGCGACATATAAAGATAAAGGGGTCTGCACCAGAACCCCAAGGTACCTAAAGGAGGATACCACTTGAAGCTTGGAATCCGGGTGAATCAGGGGAGGCTCAGCCACATCTAGGAGGAAAAGACTAGACTTATCCCAATTCACCCGGAAGCCAGAATGGTCTCCAAAAGGTATTAATCTCCACCAACAGGGTGGAGTGATTCATTAGTATCAGCCAGATACACCAATGTGTCATCCGCATAAAATGAAATGCGCTCCTCTATATTAGCAATTGGGAGTCCTTTAATCGAGGGGGAGGAGCGAATGCGAACCGCAAGCGGCTCCATGGCCAGGGCAAACAAGAGGGGCGACAACGGGCACCCCTGTCGTGTGCCCCTAGTAATCGGAAAGGGGCCAGTGATAGAGGAATTGACTCGCACCCGAGCTACAGGGGAGGTGAAAAGGAGTTTTATCCATGCTACAGCACAGGTGCCAAAGCCATACATCTGTAACACCCGAAACAGATATGGCCATTCCACACTGTCGAATGCCTTGTAAGTGTCCAAAGACACAATAGCAAGAGTGGGAGGACAGTCATGTGGATATTGCAGGTTTTGAAACAGCCTGCGGATATTCATTCTGGTGGACCTGCCGGGGATAAAGCCCCCTTGGTCACTATTGACCAAGGACGTGACTACAGTGTTCAAACGGTTTGCCAATATTTTGGCCAGAATCTTAACGTCCACATTAATAAGAGAAATTGGACGGTAAGATTCACATTTAAGTGGGTTCTTACAGGGTTTTAAATAGAAGTACAATCAAAGCCTTTTCGCATCGTTGGGGGGTGGATCCCGACATCTAGAGCTTTGTTATAGGTTCGCAAAAGAAAGGGGCACAAAAGGTCTTTAAATTGTGAGTACCATTCAGTCGGGAAACCGTCTAAGCCCGGAGTCTTATGTGCAGGCATTTGTGAAATGGCTGCAGCTATTTCCTCAACCGAGATAGGTGCATCCAGCACTACACGCCCCTCCGTTGACAAGGAGGGGAGAGATATGTCAGCCAAGTAGTCATTCAATTGAGTCATCGTAGTCAACCCTACAGGTCTTTGTAAAAGCATAAAAATGAGTCTAGGATATCCCCTGGGTTGTCACTGATGGGGCCTTGAGCAGTAAGGATACGTGGGATGGAAATGGGAGAGTGGTCAGGTCTAGTCAGATATGCCAAGAGACGTCCGGCTTTATTACCATGTTCAAACGATTTTTGTGTGGCATGCAACATGCGTTTTTGCGTGAGATCTAACAGACAAAGTTCATACTCCCTACAGCTCTGTAACTATGCCTCTCACGTGTCGGAGGCAGGGTTAGAGGCATAAGCAGACTCAGCACGTACCATAAAAGTCTCAAGTTCCTCTGTAAGCATCCGGTTATTTTTTTCAGTGGAAGGGTCTACTTTTCCCAGATTATCCCTCCAATAGTTTGTGATGCCTGTCCTGCATTCTCCCTGCACTACCTCGTTCTCCAACCAGTATGAGTTCAGGCACCAAATAGCAGGTCCCGAACCTGGGAGATGGATGAGGTCCACTGAGAGAGGGGCATGATCAGAAACCCCTCTAGGCAGATATAAAACGGCAGAGACAACAGGGAGGGTCTCAGCCGGAGCAAACACCATATCTAGTCTGGACATGGTGTGGAAAGAATCCGAGTGGCAGGAAAAGTGGCGAACATACAGATTTTTCCATCGCCACACCTCTGTAAGGCCATGAACCTGTGCCCAGTCTAGAAAAGAGGTAAAGGTTCTACCTCGACCACCCAGGCGGTCCATAGTTGGATCTAATATAGCATTAAAGTCCCCCACATAAAGTAAGGGGCCAGGGGGTCTAAGCAGCAGCTGAAGTGACAGTCTAGAGAGTACCACATAAATGTTCACCAGGGTAAAGGTCACAGTAGAAATTTGCAAAGTAAGAACAATAAACCGCCCGTCAGGGTCGGGTTTTAACTTGTACCTTCTCAGCCGTGAGAGATTTGGTTAGAAGGATGGAAACCCCCCTGGAGTAATTAGTATGAGTGGCATGATAGGAGTTAGACAACCATGCGCGTTTTAGGGCCCTTGTTTTAGAGCCTGTAAGGTGAGTCTCTTGGAGGCAGATGATGTGCGGGCGACATTTTTTTAATACTGAAAAGACCAGGGATCTCTTCTGGGGTGCATTCAGACCTCTAGTATTCCAGGAGACTATCCCTAGGGGCTTTGCCATTGTAAAACATACAGTAGTAAATAAGCACAAAGTAACATGCATACAAGAATATAAAAGACCAGACAGGCCACGCCACCTGAAGCACATACACGCACATGAGTAAAAAAAGTGCGTGGATCCGCCATCAGGACATCATGAGCCAGCAATGAAAAAATAATAAAAAACATTAAAATTCTGCCATAGGCAGCAACCTGAGAAAAAATATAGGAGTCAAAAAGTGCAAAAAGGAACATAGAAAAAAAAGACCAACAAAGTCCCAGAAAGTCTAGATAAAATCCCTTGCCCCCCTCCCCGCTCGGCCAATCCCAACATAGCGAGCCTTTGATCCCTGAACTGTAAAATGAAAATCCCCCTCCTTAAACTGAGGGAGAGCTGTACCGTGGCCTCGCCACTAACTGGTATGGGGGGGTGTAGTGGAATCCAGAGTGACTTCTGAGCAGCATTGTAGGGGTGAAAAGCATCACAGTCCAACAGCGGATGCAGTAGATTGCAGAGTAAACAACCGGCAGAAGTTGTAGGGGGATAGGCCTGTTAATAAGGAGGAAGTTCAGTCTATTAGGATTAAAGATGACAGGGTAATAGTTCTCAGGCCTATTGCAGGGAGGCGTACCATACCTTCATGAAAATTCGGATCAGACAGTGCAGTCAAGGCAAATGAGTTCTCCAAAATGGAAGGATGGACATATCCATAATCAGTTCAAGGCAAACATAGAGGAGAATGCAGGGGCCTAGGACCACAGATATTAGGCAGCCCTGTGCCTAGGAAGAACTCTGTATCGATCATTGAGCCAGGTCATAGCCTCCTTGGGGTTGTTGTAGAAGTGCGCTTTACCCTCATAAATGATGCGCAGCTTGGCGGGAAAAAGCATGGCGTAGGAGAGGCCCTCCGTATGCAGGCGGGCCTTCACTGCCGCAAAGGAGGTGCGTTGTCGCTGGACATCTGCTAAAAAATCGGGGTACACTGAGATGGTGTTGCCATTGTATTTAAAGTGGACCCTTCTCCCGGGCCAGGCGCAGAATAACAACTTTGTCTTGGAAGTTGAGGATCCTTGCTATAATGGATCGTGGGGGTGCTCCAGAAGGTGGGGGACGTGGAGGGGTGCGGTGGGCATGCTCAATGACATGTGAGAAGGATGGTGCATCAGTCCCAAAAATGTCCCTCAGCCAATTATATAAGATTTTTTTGGGTGGGAGCACTCCAAATTGTCGATTTTGGCGCGGAGGGCCGCCATTTCCCCTGTTAGGTCCCTCACTGTAACAGCTAAGGGGTGGACAACATCCTCAAGGGAGCGGATACGTTCTTCAGCCTCCCCAGCTCTGTCCCTTACATTTTGCACATCTTGCTTCAGGAGAGAAAAGTCCATGCGGACTGAGAGAGGCCTTGCAGTCCTGTATAGCATGCATGATGGTGGCCAGGGTGGGCTCAGCAGAAGGGGAATCAGGGCCTGAGCCATCCTCACTGTCTATGGGGGAGTCCTGAGACTGCAGGGGGTCTGGCTGTGCACAGTGGGGAGCAGGGGCAGATTCACTCACCAGAGCCTGTGGTTTCTTGTGATGAGTGGAGATGGGTGGCTGCAGCCTCATACCATGCTGCTCTGCCTGTGTCCTGGAGCCATCTTGCCATCTGAATCGGGCCTGCTGTTTCGCCGTGGATTCTGGCGCGGGTGGCCCATATTTCACCATGGATGCCAGCCTGGATTGTTCGCACTACCGTGGGGAGTATTTAGAAGTTGGTCTGGTACAAAACGGATATAGGATACTTGGAAGACAGAGCTGAAGTCTTACAGGTCTGTTCCCTCTGCCATCCAGCCCCTCCATATATTGGAACATTAAAGGGTTTGTAAAGGATTTTTTTTTTATCTTAATAGCTTCCTTTACCTTAATGCAGTGCTGTTTTCATGTCCTCATTGTTCGTTTTTGCTCTCAAGTTGCTGTAATTCTTCTCTGATCTCCACACTTCCTGGTTGTCTGTTTCCTGATAACCACAGTACTGGGAGCTTTCTCTCTGTGGTCACTAACTTCAAGGAGGTGTGATTACTGTGTGTCTGAAACCCCTCAGCACCAATCAGTTTCGTTTTCCAAACCATCACTGCCCTGTATTGGCTCTGTGGCTCTGTACAGCACAGAGGCAGGAAACAACATGCAAAAACAAAACTAGAAACTACAGGTACATTATATGATTGATTTTTATCTATTTGTAATCGTTTTTAAAAGGAATCAGTTAACTATTATGTCTCTATACCCTGTAAACAGTCATTTCAGCATACATTTTTTTTTCCTTTACAACTCCTTCAATGCTCTTTTGAACTTTGAGTTTAATCTTCGGACATTCCAGGACAGTACAGTATAACAATTATTGTCCTTTTTCTTACCTGGCATTATACCTAGAGCAGGCATGTCCAAAGTCCGGCCCGGGGGCCAATTGCGGCCCCTGTTCCAGTTTAATGTGGCCCCCCTGGTAATTTGGATATATACTGTATTTATCGGCGCTGCCTCTGAGGGGGACAGGGAGGGGGGGGGGAACGTGTGCTGTCAAATTACATTTTTATTTGGCGGCATCTGTAATAGGAAGTCTCGTCTCCTGGGCTGCTATTGGATGACTCCTCTGTCCATAATAGGAGGCGGGACATTGTATTAAAGAGGCTGCTATGTAAACAGGAGATTCTCCTGTATGTAATCTGTTGGTACTCGTCCCGCCCCCCCTCCACTCCGAGGCTGCAGATGGGCATCGATGAGGCTGCATTCATGGCAATGGAGAGGCTGCATTCATGGCAATGGAGAGGCTGCATTCATGGCAATGGCGAGGCTGCATTCATGGCAATGGCGAGGCTGCATTCATGGCAATGGCGAGGCTGCAGATGGTCACTGATTAGGCTGCATTGACGGGCAATGACCCTTATTTTGCTTCACAGTTTTTTATTTACAGTTTTTTATTTACATTTTTTTCCTGAAACTTCCCTCCTAAAGTGAAGGTTTTATACGCCAATAAATACGGTATATCCAAATAACACGCCAAGCTCATCTCTTCACCACACACAGCCGCAAAGGCAAGAGAATTCTTGTTGGGCAGTGTATTAGTGCTCAGGCAAACACACTTAGACCACTCAGGCAAAATGGTCGGCCCTCACACATGTTCACTTCATCAAATCTGGCCCTCTTTGAAAAAAGTTTGGACACCCCTGATCTAGAGTGTGGGAGATACAAGTATCTCCGGTAGCTTCCATAGGGTACTTAAACCCCACCATTGAGGATCCCATATATACTCTTTCCTTAAACTTCTTACACACACTTCACCTCCCCCTCCCGACCCACCCTATCCCCTTCCGACCCACCCTATCCCCTTCCACTGCCCTCTCTTTTATATATCCCCGTCCGTTTCTGGATGGGAGTGGAGAGGGATTTCTCCTATCCCCTTTTTTACTGACTAACCCCATACCCCAGTTCTTTCCGACAGGAAAGACAACACTAACAAACCCTCATCCATTCCATTGTGTGGCGGGCTCTTGCCTAGCAATATACTTTACTTCACCAGCTCCTATGTCTTCTCCCCTGTTTCCCCCGCCTCCTCATATAAAAGGAAGAACAAGAGAGGGGAGAGAAGAGAGGGAAAAAGAGAGAAGGAAAAAAAAAAAAAAAAAAAAAAAAAAAAAAAAAAAGGACCCCACCCCTACGAAAGAGTGGAGGTGAGCCTAGACCCCCCTCCACTTATTTATATCTCATCCATCTACTGTAACTTATTACACCTAATATAGTTTTAATACAACAGTTTTGCATACTTTAAAAAAAAAAATCATAATCATTTCGTAATTCTGAGTCATATATATTATATATATATATAAAAATTACAAAATAGAGATAGGAGAGACCAGGGGGAAAGAGGAGAGAGAATTTTTTTTCCATCCCCTAACTCCCTCCTCCCCCAACCTCCCCGCATCTAATCCAACACCTCCGTAAAAAAAAAAAAAAAGATAGTTTCTCACGTCGTATTTTGTGACCTTGTGCTTCTATACCATATCATTCCCATAAAAAGGGGAAGAGGAGAGAAAAAAAATCCCCCTTTTCTCTTATGTTACTGTGCATAATGTAATTATATTGTTTCACATATTTTAATCCTCTAACCTATGTAAAATAAATAAATAATAATAATAAAAAAAACATATTCCTGTTTTGTGCTTTTGTTATTACCACCATTATATATATATCATTCCTTCATTACTAGGGTTGTCCCGATACCACTTTTTTGAGACCGAGTACAAGTACCGATACTTTTTTTCAAGTACTCGCCGATACCGATACTTTTTTTTAATGACATGTGACAGTGGCGTTTTTTTTTTTACAACTTTTATTTTTTACTATATTTTTTTACAGTGATTTTGATTTCTTTTTTTTGGGGGGGGGGGGGGGGGGAGTGGATTCTCAGTGTGGTTTTTTTTATTTACATTTTTTTTTTTTTGTATATTTATTGCAATCTTTTTTTTTTTTATCAGCCCTGTTGCAGGTCTTTGGAGAGATATCAGGGGTCTTAACAGACCTCTGACATCTCCCCTTTAAGACAGACGCATCTCGATAGCCTCAAAATACACCAAACATTACCATTATCCCTTTTGCAGCAGAGGCTAGCAATGTTCATCAAAAGTTTCATAGACACTCATTAGAAATCTGTCTCCCGCCCATGCAACAAATAAAACTTGACACAAATTCATGTAATGGTCTGTGAATCTGTATGTAAAGCTGTTGCAGATTTGCCCAATACATTAGCACTATACAACTGCCGGAAATAAATATCAGCAACATACGATCTTTCAATTAATACCTAAGTTGCTTGCAACTGCGATATATAGTACTAGTGAGTGACAGTCACAGCAGTATTCAGTGTTCACATGACACAATCTATTTTACTTCCTTACCCGAGGACTGCTCCGTTCTCGGTCCTGCTTGTTCTGCTCTCCGCCCCTCTCAGGCAGTTTCTCATCCTGCTCTCCGCTCCCTAAGCACGTTCTCAGGCCGCTCTCTGCCCCTCTCAGCAGTTTTTCATCCCGCTCTCCGCCCACTCTCCTCCCCTCAGCACGTTTTTAGGCAGCTCTCCGCCTCCTCTAAGCCCGCTCTCCGCCCGCACTCTCCACCCGCTTGTCGCTGGGAAAAAAAAAGTATCAGGTGAAGTTCTCCGCCTCTTAGTCAGCTCTCCGTCCTTCAGCATGTTCTCAGGTCGCTCTCCAACTCCTCTAAGCCTGCTCTCTCCACCCCCGCTCTCCGCCCACTTGTCACAAAAAAAAAAGTATCGGGTGAAGCATCGGGTTATTTGCGCGAATACAAGTACTCACGCAAATGCTCAGTATCGGGACAACCCTATTCATTACCTAATAATTATTCCTAAATCTATACCAAAAAAAAAAAAACCACATAAACCCAAAAAATTATTATTCCCCTCTCTCTCTTTTTCCTTTGGATAGAATAATCCATCTCATGGATAGATTTGATATCTATTTAGTGTCTTAACCATTCTGTCGCCAAAATTGGTGTTTAAAAAAAAAGGGTATGTGTCCCATCGATGACTCGTAATTTGCTTGGGTAAATCTTTTACGTATTCCTGTATAGGCTCTTCTTTGCTGCTGTATCTCCACTGGGTAGTCAGGAAAAAATAGCAACTTGGCATTTTCATATTGTATATCTGCCCTTGCCCTGGCAGCTGATAACATTTGGTCTCGATCTCTGAAATGTAACCACTTCCTGACGGCCGTACAACTTTATATGGCCGCAGTGTGGTTCTTAATCTCCGGGATGCCGTCTATATACGGCCTCCAGCCACTGGGGGCGCGCGAGCGCCGCCGACGGTGGCACGCACATGCGCGCCGCATCACTGAGATGCCAATGCGCAAGCCTGGCGGCCACGATGTCCGCCAGTCACCCGCGATTGGCGGTTACAGAGACAAGGACGTGGATCTGTTTGTGTGTAAACACACAGATCTACGTCCTGTCAGGGAGAGAGGAGAGCGATCTGTGTACATAGGGACACAGATCGGTCACCTCCCCCAGTTAGTCCCCTTCCCCCACAGTTAGAAACACTATGCAGGGTACACATTTAACCCCTCCCTCACCCCCTAGTGTTAACCCCTTCAATGCCAGTCAGATTTATACAGTAATTAGTGCATATTTATAGCATTGATCGCAGTATAAATGTAAATGGTGCCAAAAATGTGTCAAAAGTGTCCGATGTGTCCGCCATAATGCCGCAGTACCAATAAAAATCGCAGATCGCTGCCATTACTAGTAAAAAAAAATAATTCTGTCCCCTATTTTGTAGGCGCTGTAACTTTTGCGCAAACCAGTCGCTTATTCGGATTTTTTTTTTTTTTACCAAAAATATGTAGAAGAATACGTATCGGCCTAGACTGAGAAAATAATTTTTTTTTTTTTTTTTAAATTGGGCTATTTATTATAGCAACAAGTAAAAAATATTGAATTTTTTTTCAAAATTGTCGCTTTTTTTTGTTTATAGCACAAAAAATAAAAACCGCAGAGGTGATCAAATACCACCAAAAGAAAGCTCTACTTGTGGGGAAAAAAAGGACGTTAATTTTGTTTGGGAGCCACGTCGCACGACCGCGCAATTGTCAGTTAAAGCGACGCAGTGCCGGAAGCTGAAATTTCACCTGGGCAGGAGGGGGGTATACGTGCCCAGTAAGCAAGTGGTTAATAAATCGCAGCAAAAAAGGACGAGGGGGTGCTCCTGGTTTTGGGGCACGGAAGGAGATCCTATGTGCTCTCTCTACTACAAATGTTGGAGATGCTTCCATTAGGTTTAATACTTCTGTCATCAATTTTTCTGAAAATTTAATTGGATTGTCTCCTTCCATCCGCTCTGGCAAGCCCAAAATTCATACATTATTTCTTCTTAAGCGACTTTCTGTGTCTATTGCTTTAATTTGTTTTTCCGGTAAATGTCGTTCTCTATTATCCGTTTTTAATTTATTTTCAACTTTTGAGATGCAAGTTTCTATTTCTGCCGTCTTTTGCTGTATTTTACCAAACTTGTGTCTTATTAAAAATACATCTATTGCCAGGGCGTCAATTCTATTTGTCAGTGCTTCACTACTTGCTTTGATCGCCCCCATGATATCCTTCCCAGAGGGAGCATACTCCATCTCCGCTTCTCTCACCGTCTGAGTCTCTACTGCTGTTCCTTTCTGGGGAGACTTTTGTGGAGATTGCAGGGGTTTCTTTGCTGTTTTTGTAGCCATAGCCGAGGGGGAGGAGCAAGGAGTCACACTCTGCGGTTTTACACAGGGTTTATTTGGGGCCATGTAGCCACACAGTTCAGTCTCAGACTATCGTTATTTGTCTGTTTTCCCTCCTTTATCCACTTTTGCTCCTCTTCTATTCCACGCCACCTTCTGCCTATCCTCCTATCTTTCCCTCAAAGCATAGGAGGGAGGAGGAGAGAACCCAGTTTTTATAGCACAAAAAAAAAAGCGAAGCACTAACTACTACTACTACTATTTAGTAGTTTACATCTGCTGTTTAATCACTCCAATTCATTATTTATCTGTTTATAAAATAATGTCTGTTGATAGCCAATAGCTGATATATAGGAGGACCAAAGTCAGTGAGGTTGCCAGTTGAATGAATTGAACAAGTTAAATAACCGGACGCCAAATAAAAAAAAAAAAAAGAAACGGAAAAAATCAAGGCGTCCGCACACAAAGTCTATCCCCACACTTCCCTTGCTGTTTTGTCATCCCCACACTTGTCAAACCTGTCTCAGGCTGGCCGAACTGCCGGGGATTTTATCCCCCCTCTTACCGCTCCACTACCTTCTACCTCATCCTTGGAACCGATCAGTGGGAGAAGACAGGATCCTTCCGCAGCTCCAAAAAAAGTTGTCATTCGGCAGCTGCTCCACGGTTCAATAGCTCGATGGCTTCACAGTATGGCTAGTGCGGCTGATGCTGTATATCCCTGCTAGGAACTCACTTCTGGGAAACTCAAACAGCTGGGCAGTCCATCGCTCCACATCCACACAGCGAACCTCCGGTCTGCAAACTCGTAAGCTAAAGCCACAGCACTCCAGCATGGACTCCCACCTCCGTTACCCCCGCCAGCCAATAAGTAAAGGCGGATCGAGGAGCGCACCGAGACCGCCAATATTCAAACCTCCAGTAGCTCAGCATCCGCGGCAGCAGCACAGGCACGGCGCCAGCCTCCAAAGCCGACCCAGGGGGAGAGATGGAGCTCCTACGGCATCAGCAGAGGTAAGATGCTGGCTTCAGAAGACAGTCCAAGGGGAGAGAAGGGAAATCCCTCGGAGCTCCTTCAGCACAGCTGGTGTCTTATCACGCTGAGAGCCTCATATGCAGAGCTCGCCCCTCACACGTCCATCTCCCTCAAGTCCACACCATCACGCTGACCTCCTATGCCATGTGTACTAATGCTCATAGTTTAGGCAACAAGTTTTGTGAGCGGATAGCTCTGAGTGTGTGTGTAAAATATTGTATATATTTTTTCAGGAGCCTGGAAGCAGATCGCTGCCATGCAGGTCTTGTGCAAACTGTCAGTGTGAGCTGTCTGCCCCGCACATCTTATGGGAAGACTCAATGAACTACCACAGCGCTCAACAGCGTCGTGGTAGTTCATTGAGAACTACAAGCCGACAGCCGCAAAGGTCATCAGGACTTGTAGTTCATTCATACAAAGAAGTCTGTAAATGAATGACACGGCCATGTGGTTGATAGGGATGTGTGAGGTCAGTGGCTGGTGAGGCACTGGCTAGTATCAGAACCAGATACACACAGGTTACATATTCACAAGTTATGTATGTAAGCGATTGCAGCACAAGGACTTGTTTTAGCATATGTAAACAGCGTTCAAACCACACATGTGAGGCATCGCCCCAAACGTTGGAGCAAGAGCTATAAGTTAGAACATATAGCATAATAATTTATTATTTAGCTTGATTAAAAAAAAGTACATTTTCAGAAGCAGCAGATTTTCCCTCTTAACTGTGTGAGGAAAAACATGGGGTTATGGGTAAATCTTATACCCATAAACCCATGTTTTTGCCTTGTAGTTAAAGCGGAGCTCCACCCTATTTTTAAACATTTGTTTAACCACTTCCAGACCTTAGGTGTTTTTCAGATTTGGTGTTTGCAAGACTAAAACAGTTTTTTCTGCTAGAAAATTACTTAAAACCCCCAAACGTTATACATTTTTTTTTCTAACACCCTAGAGAATAAAATAGTGGTCATTGCAATACTTTTTGTCACACCGTATTTGCGCAGCGGTCTTACAAGCGCACTTTTTTTGGAAAAAAATCACTTTTTTGAATTCAAAAATAAGACAACAATAAATTTGGCCCAATTTTTTATATATTGTGAAAGATAATGTTACGCCGAGTAAAATGATACCCAACATGTCACGCTTAAATTTGCGCCCGCTCGTGGCATGGCGTCAAACTTTTACCCTTAAAAATCTCGATAGGCGATGTTTAAAAAATTCTAGAGGTTGCATTTTTTGAGCTACAGAGTAGCTCTAGGGCTAGAATTATTGCTCTCGCTCTAACGATCGCGGCGATACCTCACTTGTGTGATTTGAACACCGTTTTTCATATGCGGGCGCTACTCGCGTATGCGTTCGCTTCTGCGCGCGAGCTCGTCGGGACGGGGCGCTTTAAAAAAAATATTTTTTTGTTTTCTTATTTATTTTTATTTATTTTATTACTTTTTACACTGAAAAAAAAAATTGATCACTTTTTTTCCTATTACAAGGAATGTAAACATCCCTTGTAATAGAAAAAAAGCATGACAGGTCCTCTTAAATATGAGATCTGGGGTCAAAAAGACCTCCGATCTCATATTTGGGCTTAAATGCAAAAAAAAAAAAAAAAATTTGGAAATGTAATTTTTTTAAAATGACAAAAAAAAAATTGTCTCTTTAAGAGGCTGGGCGGGACTGACGTTTTGACGTCACTTCCGCCCAGCAGCGCTATGGGGACGGGCGAAGGAGATTTTTCCTTCAGTCTCGTCCCCGCTCAGCTGCCGAACGGTCCCGATCGCCTCCGCCGCTACCGACGGCTCCGGTAAGCGGCGGAGGGCGCGGGAGAGCGGCGGGAGGGGGGGGACCGCCGTTATCGTTTACCAGACCGAGCACACTAAAGATTGATACCTCGGTTGTGGCAGCAGCTGCTGCCGTTACCGAGATATCAATCTTTAAAAAATGGACGTACATCGTCGTGCGCAGGTCTGGAAGTGGTTAATTAAATAGCATACTCTAATGCAGTACAAAACTGATGTTTTTTTTTTTTCTCTGTGACAGTACCTTTGATTACAGCATCTTTCACCAGGCTTCCTGTCCCCTCGTCTGTGGGTATTCTGCGGGTAGTGCGTCATATGCTTCACCCGCACTGTGTCTTGGGAGCATTTCTCATTGCTCCCAGGAGTCATTGCGGAGACTTGCCGCCATCTTGTTACACCCCACACTCCTGCACAGTAATGATAGAGTGAGAAGGAGCAAGCGGACATCTTGTTACACCCACCAGAGTTTTAGATTTCACAGTTATTTTCAACACAAAACTGAGCTTATATGCTTACAGTATCAGTTTCGTGTTTAAAATAACTGAAGTCTAAAACTCCGGTGGGTGTAACAATATGTCCGCTTGCCCCCTTCTCACTATCATTACTGTGCAGGAGTACGGGGTGTAGCAAGATGGCGGCCACGGAACTGAGCACATGCGGGAACGAGAGGCAGTGAATGCTGGGAGTTCAGCATTCACCAAAACGAGGAAGTAAGTGCTTATGGGCTTCCCATGCCCACACGCAAAATGGAAATGGCTTTCCTGACAAAAGAAAAATTATGATTCCAGACGAAATCGCTGTGCGGATGACTAGAAACAGCAGATAAGTTAGGCGCCGTTCGTTAGGAGCGTCAATTACGTGGGGTCACGAGTCATTAACATACAACACGCCCACTACATGCCTACTTTGAATTAGGCGGGCTTACGCCGGCCCATTTACACTACGCCGCCGTAACTTAGGGCACAAGTTCTTTCAGAATACGGGACCTGCCTCACTAAGTTACGGCGGCGTAGTGTATCTGAGATACGCTACGCCTGCCTAAATATAGGCGATTGTATCTGAATCAGTGTATAAGAAAGCAGCTGGCACTTAAGTTCACTACAAAAAAAACTTAGGATAGATAGCAAAAAATGGAAAGAGTGCAGCGCTATGTGGTTAAAACCATGTGTGAAATAAATGTTAAACCTTGAAATGTAAACAAATGATATGTGAAAAATTAATATGTGAAAAATGTATTAAAAAGAAAGAAAAATGAAAAATTAATATGTGAAAAATGTATTAAAAAGAAACGAATGCAGATTCCAAAAAGAACACAACATAGCCCGTGAACAGTTAATATCAAAAGTAAATCCATGAAGGGTTAACTCCCAAAAAAAGACACATTGCTTGCCAAGAAACTGAAAATAGAGTTCGGTGAATAAGTCCCAAAATACTCTGGCAATACCCTGGTTTATTTTGGCACTTATTATTCACCAAACGTTATCTTCACTTTCTTGGCAAGCAATGTGTCTTTTTTTGGGAGATAATCCTTCACGGATTTGCTTTGGGAATTAACTCTTCACGGACTATGTTGTGTTATTTTTGGAATCTGCATTAGTTTCTTTTTAATACATTTTTCACATATCATTTGTTTACATTTCAAGGTTTAACATTTGTTTCACACATGGTTTTAACCACATAGTGCTGCACTCTTTCCATTTTTTGAACACATGTGACCTATCTGACCCCCTGACACACACACACTGATCCACCTGACTCCTACTTCCTGCACTACTCACATTACACTGACCCCCCGACACCTACACTGACCCCCGACACCTACACTGACCCCCGACACCTACACTGACCCCGACACCTACCTGACACACACTGACCCCGACACCTACCTGACACATACACTGACCCCCGACACCAACCTGACACATACACTGACCCCCAACACCAACCCGACACATACACTGACCCCCGACACCAACCGACACATACACTGACACATACACTGACCCCTGACACATACACTGACCCCCGACACATACACTGCCCCCCCCGACACATACACTGACTCCCGACACCTACGTCCTACTTCCTGCACTACTCACACCCCCTCCCCACAGCTTGGTGCAAATCCATCCTCCTTTTTTTAACAGGGAAAACTTTATTAGACAAATCAGCATTACATCACAGTTACACTATAGTAAATACATCAATGTACAAGTCCAGTGTCAGGAGCATGAATAGCTATCCCGCTAAGGGAACAGCCCCAAGCACATTCTCACTCAGAAAGGATGACAAACAATCGAATCCCAGCAAACCTCACTCATCCAACCCACCCGAGGTTTGAAACATGAGAGTACAGGGGCGTACTAGGGAAGGGGTGGAACAATGGCTCATTGGGCCGGGTCGAGAGCCGCCCGAGCTTCTCTCCAACTGGACCAGATCTTGTCAAACTTATCCGGGCATTGCCTATTCTCATAAGTCAACTGGTATAGGGGCAGGACCGAAGTCACCGTGCGTTGCCAAGATGTGCAAGTGGGAGGGTCCTCTGATTTCCATCTCAACAGTATCTCACGTCTGGCATAAAAAAGTGCAAACGTCACTCCCAGTTTACAGTACCTGTCCCCCACGACGTCCTCCAGATGGCTAAGTAAGAGGATTGTTGGGTCAAACGATAACCGTCCCAGTCACATCAGTCAGTCTAGAGGCCACCGCCGTCCAGTATGGCTGGAGCCTAGGGCACGCCCAGACCATATGCCAAAATGTCCCCAGTTCCACCTTACATCTCTGACAATTAGGGTCTCTCAGTGGATAGATACGGGCCAGCCGCTGCGGGGTGTAGTAAGCCCTGTGGAGGAATTTGAATTGTATGAACCTGTCCTTTGCAGCAATTAAAGAAGGGACATAGGAAGAAATACAGTCCTCCCAGGTCTCCTCATCCAGGGAGGGGATATCAGTCCTCCACGCTTCCCAGGACTTAGTAAGCTTGGTGTCATGCGCCACCGTTAGACGCAGGTACATGGACGATAAGGGGCGCGTCATCACACTAGAGACCAGAAGGCGTTCAACAGAGTCTGGCTCCAAGGTCAGAGGGTCAGTAAATTGGAAAGAGATCGGCAGGGCATATGCCTGTCTCAACTCCCTAAAGGGCATGAGCCTGCCCTCCCGAACTACCTGAGGCAACTTAATAATACCCTTCTTAGCCCAAAGTGAGGGGTCCGATATGCCATGTAGGTGGGGCAGCATGGGATTGCACCACAGGGGCATATTCGGGGAGACATGGGCGGGCCTCCTGTAAATGAGCCGAGCCTCCTGCCAGACCTTAACTGTGGTCCGCATGAGGGTCGTCATGGAGGGATTTGCCCTGAGACCCCGGAATGGCAAATTACTCAGGGCCACATAGGATCCCAGAATAGCCGCCTCCAGCGTAACTGCCGGGTTCTGCCTGGGCTGGGAGAACCACAACCGGACCGTGACCAGCACCGCCGCCCAGTAGTAAATCAAAAAATTCGGGAGCGCCAGCCCTCCTCCAGAAAAAGGGAGGTATAGGATCTGCCTCGCCACTCGGGGGGTCGCCCAGCCCACAAAAAAAGACAACAGCAGACTATCCAACCGTCTAAAAAAGGACCTAGGTATATATGAGGGGGTGTTACGAAAAAAGTATAAGAACTTTGGAAGGTAGACCATTTTCAACAAGTTAACCCTACCCACCGGTGTTAGGGGGAGGGATCGCCACGCTTTGAGTCCTCCTTACCTCTGTCTCTGCCCTGAATAATTTTTCAAACACCTTTTTTTAGGGAACAAAAACTGTTTCATGAATTAAAAAATAACAAAACAGTTAGCCCAATTATTTTGTATAATGTGAAAGATGATGTTACACCGAGTAAATAAATACCTAACATGTCACACTTTAATATTGCGCACACTCATGGAATGGCGCCAAACTTTGGTACTTAAAAATATCCATATGCGACACTTTAATTTTTTTTACAGGTTACTATTTTCGAGTTACAGAGGAGGTCTAGTGCTAGAACTGTTGCACACGCTCTAACGCACGCGACAATACCTCACATGTGGGGCTTGAACAGCGTTTACATATGTGGGCGGGACTTTATTTTACTTCATTTTTTAATTTTTACACTTTTTTTGATCACTTTTATTCCTATTACAAGGAATGTAAACATCCCTTGTAATAGGAATCACTGTGACAGGTCCTTTTTATGGAGAGATATGGGGTCAATAAGACCCCACATCTCTCCTCCAGGCTTACAAGCATGAAATCGGTGAAAAAAAATTCACTGATCACATGCCGACAGCTGCAATTGCGGCTTTGTTTACTTGCAGGTACCGGGCGTGACGTCATAACGTCGCGCCTCCGACAGTCATAGCGATGACTGGTGACCAGTCATCTCTATGCTTCCCAGACAGCGCTGACCGATTCGCTTTTTCGGGCCCCCGATGGCACGGGAGAGCCCGGGAAAGCACCGGATGGCGGAGACATCCCCTCCCGCCGCCTATAAGAACGATCAAGCGCTTTCATCATTCTTATAGTGCACAGAATCGGCGGCTGAAGATGGTGATATCTGAATGATGCCTGTAGCTGCAGGCATCATTCAGATATCGCCGCACAAAGCCCATGGACGTTAAAAGACGGCCTCCGGTTGTAAAGTGGTTAAAATCACTGAAAAAAAACTTAAAGAGTTGTAAAGGAAAATATTTTTCTCTAGTCGTCTTCCAGGACAGCCTCTTGAGACCTTGGGCTCCTCCCTCCGGGACAGGAAACACGTACACCCTTTTCTTTAAAGGGCAGTCCTCCAGGTCTCCTCCTCAGTTATTTGTGTTTCCTGCCAGAAGGGAAGGAGCACGTCAAGGGACTAAGAAAATGCTGGACTTCCCTCTCTGCCTTGGTACCCCTCTGTTCCTGGTCGGAAGAGGAGGTCACCAAGTTCCTGCTGCTGTCCTTACGCTCGGGGAGAGCGGGGACCCTTGGGGCTTAAAATCCTCCCCCCTATCCCCAGTACCTGGCCTCAGTAGCGTGGATTTCCACAGCAGGGGACTCAGCATGGCGGCGGTGAGTGACGCTGGCTTAGCCATGCCGCCCGGCACTTACTTCCTCTTCCGGAGCGGCGCTGAGGGGCGGGCGGATTCGTTCCTCGGGCGGAAGTGCGTCAGAGGAACGAGTCATCAAGGGGCGCCGACGATGTGGTCCCGTCCGTCAACAGGCGCAGCAGAGGAACGAAGGCTCCGGAGCGGCGTGTTTCACGGCAGCAGCGCTGTTTACAACACGGGGACTGATGGAGGAAGCGAGGGCTACAGACTCCGGGTCCACCGGCTCCGGCATCTCCCAGGTAAGGGGGCGAGGCCGTTCTGCCTTACTCTGGGGGATTAGGTCTGGAAACAGACCACTATCACTTCTCCCTCCCTGGGTGGGGAACTTGGTGGAGGGACTCCCCCGCACTTATTTTCTGACCTATCTCACAGTGGTGTGTGGTCATAGGGGCTGTTTTCTGACGATTATGCTTGGCTATGTGTTTGCTTGCAGGTCAAAGCTCAGGACAAGACAGCAGTCCAGGCCCCAAAAAGAAAGTGCGCTGTGTGTGGGGAGAAGTTAGGCTCTAGCTGGAAAAAGCCTCTATGTGCTGAGTGCATCGCCAGTTTAGTTAAAGACGACTCCACTGCGGAATGTCATAAAGTTTTGACATCTGTCAGGGACGAATTGGCATCCACCTTCAGATCCTTTAGGGGGATGATGGATAGGGTGCAAATGCCATCCCCAATTTATAAAGCCTCTAGTGCACCATCCTTGGTGGCCACTCCCGGAGTGTTTGAGCAGGAGGAAGAGGAGGCTGGTGGGTCCACACGGTCCCAAGCCTCTTCCCAGATGGACTCAGCATCGGGCTCAGAGGTAGAGGAAGATTCCTCCAGGGGGACAAGATACAAGTTATCTCTAGAGGACGTAGAATTGCTTAATGCTATCTACGAAACCTTAGAGATTCGAGAGGAACCGGTCCAGCTATCAAAGCACGACCAGTTATACCAAGGGTGCAGTGCTCAAAAGACCAAGGTCTTCCCTGTCCACAAGTCGCTAATAGAAGCTATCTTGCAGGAGTGGGAGCAGCCTGAAAAAAGGCCCTTTTTTGCGGGGAATTTAAAAAGGAGATTCCCTTTTGAGGATAATGCATCACAGCCCTGGAACAAAAACCCCAAGCTTGATGCACCCCTAGCCAAGGTCTCTAAAAGAACCGACCTGGCCTTTGACGACCTTGGATGTCTTAAGGATCCCATGGACAAAAGGGGTGAAATACTACTCAAAAGAGCATGGGATGCCTCCACCATTGCACTAAAACCTGCTCTGGCAGCTACGTGCGTGGCTAGAAATCTAGAATGTTGGCTCAATCAGCTTCAAGCCCACATTACAGCGGGTACTTCTAGGCAACAGATTCTGAAATCTTTCCCGTTGCTTATGAAAGCTGTAGGCTTTCTAGCTGATGCTTCTTCTGAATCAGTGAAGCTGGCAGCTAGATCAGCTGCCCTGGTTAATGCGGCCAGAAGGTCAGTCTGGTTAAAGACGTGGACCGGAGATGCAGCGTCAAAACTAAAACTCTGCGGCTTGCCTTTTTCGGGGGACCATTTGTTTGGTCCAGGCCTCCAAGAGGCTCTGGAAAGGACGCAGGATAAAAAGAAAGCTTTTCCCGAGAGAAAGAAAAAAGATGGGAATAGAAAGTTTTTTCGAGGGTTCAAGCAGAACCAAAAAGACGATAACCGTCCTAAAAAACACTGGGCTAACCAGAAAGGACGAGGTCGAGGGGGTATCTTGTTCAACCCTCCTCAGGCTACCCCCAAAACCCAGTGACATTCAGGTCCCCGTGGGAGGAAGACTGGGGGAGTTCCTCCTGCAATGGACGAAGTCTACAGTCAGTCCGTTTGTTTTGGATATAATAAAAAACGGTTACAGACTAGAATTCTTGTCCCCTCCCCCTCCATTACTTCTAATCACCCAACTACCAAAAGATCGGGAGAAAGCGGAAGCCTTGAGCCTCCTCATAGGAGACTTATTAGACCAGAGAGTCTTGGTGGAGGTTCCCCTAGCGGAAAAGGGTCTAGGAGTGTATTCACACGTGTTCGTGGTGAAAAAACCCTCAGGGAAATACAGACTGATATTGAATTTGCGCCCCCTGAACAAGTTTGTCAGGTACAAGCGCTTCAGAATGGAGTCAATTTTTTCAGTGACCAATCTTATCTTTCCAAATTGCTTTATGGCCACGGTGGATCTGAGGGATGCATACCTGCATATCCCAATTCGCCCGGAAAGTCAGAAATTTCTGAGGTTGGCAGTGAAGATGGGGACGACAATCAAACACTTCCAGTTCAGGGCTCTCCCCTTTGGACTGTCGTCCTCCCCAAGAATCTTCACCAAAGTGCTGGCAGAAGCCTTGGCGCACCTGAGAACACGGAATATCACAGTAATTCCATACTTGGACGACCTCTTATTCTTAGCCCCATCAGGTCCCCAACTAGAGAGCGACCTAAGGGTGGCCCTGTCCTTCCTGAACTCCTTAGGGTGGTTGGTCAACAAGGACAAATCACAACTGGTACCTTCCCAAGAAGTCATGTATTTGGGATACAGAATTTCCTCGGTGGAAAGAAAGACCTTTCTCCCACTGGAAAAATTCCACAAATTGGAACAAGCAATTGCACAGCTTCAAACGAATTTAGAAGCCAGTATCAGGGAGGTGATGAGGGTCTTGGGACTCATGTCAGCATGTTTCCCAGCGGTGCCCTGGGCCCGGTTCCACCTACGCCCCCTACAGGGGCTTATGCTCAAACATTGGAATGGCAGGAAGGAAGGGTTGGACCTTCCAATGCCTATCCCAGACAGAATCAAAAGAGATCTGTGGTGGTGGCGGTCCAAAAAGAACCTAGTGGGAGGGCTCTCATGGCAACCCCCAACTGCCCTGGTGCTGACCACCGACGCCAGCGGAAAGGGTTGGGGAGCCCACTTAGAGGAGACTTGGACCCAGGGACAATGGTCCTCTTCAGAAGTCCTAAAGTCATCAAACCAAAGGGAGCTGTTGGCCGTCCTAAGAGCCATACAGACTTTGGGGAGTCGCCTAGTAGGACAACACCTACAAGTAAGAACAGACAATGCGTCTACGGTAGCCTACCTAAACAAACAAGGGGGCACAAGAAGTCCAGCCCTTCAGGCCACGGCGACACAAATTCTAAGCTGGGCAGAGAAGAATTTGATATACCTTTCGGCAGTCCACTTGAAGGGATCTCTAAACACCCTGGCCGACTTTCTCAGCAGACAGTCGATTAATCAGGACGAGTGGTGTCTGAACCAGGTTGTGTTCGAGCAAATAGTGTCTCTCTGGGGATTACCAGAAGTGGACCTATTCGCTGCAGAAGGGAACAAGAAAGTTCCAGTGTTCTTCTCTATCCACCATCAGGACAGGTCGAAGGGTATAGATGCCTTCGCCCATCCCTGGCATTTCAACCTAGCATATGCCTTTCCCCCAGTGAGTTTAATTCCCAGGGTAATTCAGAAGTTTATCAGGGAATGCACGGACCTAATTCTGGTCACGCCGTTTTGGCCGAAGCGGCCTTGGTTCACCAGCCTAAAGAAACTGGCTCTATATCCACCTTGGTCACTTCCGGAGAGAGAGGACCTACTGTCCATAGGTCCGGTTCTTCACCCTCGGATAAAGAGCATGAAATTAACTGTTTGGTTTCTGAGGAACAACTCTTAAAAGCCCGTGGTTTTTCAGATAGGGTAGTGAAAACCCTGCTGGAATGTCGCAAGCCAGTGACAAGGGCTATCTACTCCAAGATCTGGAAAAAGTTCAATTCCTGGAGGTTGGAGCAAGGGTCTTTCCAAACTAATATTCCAGCAGTGCTGGATTTTCTGCAAGCTGGGGTAGAACTGGGCTTATCCATAAGCACCCTCAAGGTACAGGCTGCGGCCTTAAGCATTTTTCTGGAGACTCCCCTTCAGCAAGATCGCTTTGTTAGGAACTTTTTCAAAAGCCTGGCAAGATCCAAGCCCGTTAGGGTTAAAGCATGTCCTACATGGGATCTCTCGCTGGTACTAAAAGCTCTTACCAACAAACCTTTTGAGCCGCTGGAGGAATCTTCTCTGAAGCATGTGACGTTGAAGACAGTATTCCTAGTCGCCATAGCCTCGGCTAGGAGGGTTAGTGACCTTCAGGCCCTCTCTATTAGAGAGCCCTTCCTGAAGGTTTTAGATGATAGGGTCATTCTTAGGACGGACCCAAATTATTTGCCAAAAGTGGCATCGACATTCCACAGAACTCAGGATATTATCCTACCAACTCTGCATTCCTCGTCAGAGAATGATGAGGGGGAATTGTCATCCCTACTGGACGTTAAAAGAAATATTTTATTTTATTTAGAGGCCACTAAGCAGTTTAGACTTAGTGATTCCCTTTTTGTTAATTTTTCTGGTACCCGTAAAGGTTACGGGACGTCTAAATCCTCTATAGCCAGATGGCTAAGGATGTTAATTACTGAGGCTTATCAGATAGGGGGTAAAGAACCACCAATTGTCAAAGCACACTCTACCCGGGCAGTTGCAGTTTCTTGGGCAGAGAGAGCCGGAGCTTCCCCGGAAGAGATCTGTAAGGCGGCAGCCTGGACATCCTATTCAACCTTTGCAAGGCATTATCGGTTGGACCTTATGTCAGATAAAGATCAGGCCTTCGGACGAAGGGTCCTACAGACAGTGGTCCCACCCTAAAAAAGAGTAAGTTTCTTGCTTATCATCTCAAGAGGCTGTCCTGGAAGACGACTAGAGAAAAACCGGAGTTAGGCTTACCGGTAACTCTGTTTCTGGGAGTCTTCCAGGACAGCCGGAGTTTTTTCCCACCCGGTGTCAATCTAGGAACTGGTAGTGTGGTAATGATCTAACGATGTGTAGATTGTGTCTTTCAGAGTCTTCTGTTATTTCTCGGGCAAACTGAGGAGGAGACCTGGAGGACTGCCCTTTAAAGAAAAGGGTGTACGTGTTTCCTGTCCCGGAGGGAGGAGCCCAAGGTCTCAAGAGGCTGTCCTGGAAGACTCCCAGAAACAGAGTTACCGGTAAGCCTAACTCCGGTTTTTTTTGCTGAAATGACTGTTTACAGGGTATAGAGACATAATAGTTAACTGATTCCTTTTAAAAATGATTCAAAATAGATAAAAATCAATCATATAATGTACCTACAGTTTCAGTTTAGTTTTTGCATGCCGTTTCCTGCTTCTGTGATGTACAGAGACACAGAGCCAATACAGGGCAGTGATGGTTTGTAAAACAAAACTGATTGGTGTTGAGGGGTTTTAGACACACAGTAATCACACCTCCTTGATTAGTGACCACAGAGAGAAAGCTCCCATGACTTTTTTCATCAGGAAACCGACAACCAGGAAGTGTTTAGAACAGAGAAGGATTACAGCAACATCAGAGCAAAAACAATGAGGACATGAAACCAGGACTGCAGTAAGGTAAATTAAGCTATTTAGCTAAAAAATATATTTCCTTTAGTGACCGTTTAAAAGATTCCAAGAGAACCCTGGTTTACACATTTCCATCTTAAACCTCCAGCCCTCAAAAAGACCCATGTCAAATTAGCCACTTGTACACATGTACTACTAGTTGCCAAACAAACTATTGCAAGTGGTTGGAAGAAACAATTCACACATTCAATTAAAGTTTGGCAGTGCATAAACTAGGCAGATACTCCCAAAAAAACTCTTGCAGTATGGTTCCCATGGTTACAACATGCCCACTCTTCATTACCAATGCAAACATTATATACAATTATATTATATAATCAAAAGTACCAGTTACACTTACCGGTAGCTGGATTTCTGGGAAGTCTTACAGGACGGCACCCTGAGAGATGACTGGCTCCACTGACAGGAAACACGATCGAAAAAGAGGTTAAAAACCCCGCCCTTCCCCGTGCTCCTCAGTTTGAGATAAAGTATGAACCCACCAGTGCACGGGAGAAAAAAAACACCAAAATACAAACCAATAATTTATCACAAGGGTGGAAAGTAGGCCTGCCTTCCTGTAAGACTTCCCAGAAATACAGCTACCGGTAAGTGTAACTGGTACTTTCTCAAGTCGTCTTCCAGGACGGCACCCAGAGAAGCAAGTAGCTTCAGGCCTACTTTAGGGCGGGACCACTGCCTGTAGGACCTTCCTACCGAATGCCAAGTCCTGGGGCGACAGCAGTTCCACTCTATAGTGTCTTAAGAACGTGTTCTGGCTTGACCACGTCGCCGCTCTGCAAATCTGCTCCACCGAAGCTCCGGCCCTTTCTGCCCAGGAGGTTGCTAGTGACCGCGTGGAGTGTGCTTTAACTTTTGGGACCGTTTTACCAGTGTGGTGGATGATTCTAAAATTCCTATTTTCAAATTAGGCTAATTCTTTTTATTATTAGAATCACTGAAATGTTTCTCTTTCCTATATTCCTTATACTGTTTATTTGTTTTTATATGCATTATGCATATGTATGTATGGAAACGATCAATACTGCTTATTTTCCTTGAGGATTTTATATCAGATATTGTTTTAAAGTTATGAACCCAGCATTGAAAATATGAAGAAACAGATATTACATTGTAAAAAGTTACCATTTGAAATGGAGATGCAAAAGGTATTGAAAGCAGCTCCATCCCCCCACTCTTCGCTCTCACTCCCAAACCACCCCTCCCTTCTAAATTCCTCAATTATAACAGGAAAGCCTTCCCCCCTCCTTCTCACTCAGACCAGCTTGGAAGGAAATTTGCAGAGCTGACAATGGATTCTTTATGACAAGTGGATTCACAAGGGTGTGTGTGCATGCCCAAGAATGGATTTCCAAGAAGAAACCATCCCTATATGGACTGACCAATGAGGGCTTCATGTCAAGGACAAACCACACAGGGGGAGGGTAAACTGGGAGTAAAATGTATAATGTGAACCAATCAGTATGCATAATGTTTTGTAATGTAATTTTACCAATAATAAAAAAGAACTGGGTAAGCCCAGTCACCTCTTGTTGGAGCCGAGCTGAAAGGTGAGCAAGATGTAGATTCTTTGTCTGATCTATATATCTCACCTTATTATTTGAATCAAACGGCAGAATGGGTTAGCCCTGAGGTTGTTTCAGGGCCTCATCCACATCATTTTGGCGCGACCAACTTGGCTTTGCTTTTTTATCTGACCAGTCGCAACGGAAGCTTGAACAGAGAGACCCTGTTCGAATCTGCAGTATAGCAGGCTCTCTCCCTTCATTCGCTTTTTGTTGCTCCTGGCCAGTCTAAAGATGGGAAAGTTCTTGAGCAAAGTTTTTAACCCATCGTCCCTTCTGCCGGGTTGATATCTGTGTTTTCTGTTTGAAGTGTTATGTTAGTTTGAATGTGGCTGTTTCAGGGGTCTATGTCTGTAGGTGGCGGGTGGACAGTATCTTCCCTTCAGGGGTCCTGAGCCGGTGACGCACGGTGGCGTGTCTCGGGTGGATATGTATATATGCGCATGGTGACACTGGATTCCTTCCTTAAAACATCCGTGATTTACTGGTGTTGGGTTAAGTGAGGTTGGCAATATGCACATGTAGATATATCTGGTCGGAAGGGAGGTCTCGGGAAATATGGTTATGGGTATGGACACAGAATTGCGATAGTCTGTTTCTTTTAGTAAAGACTCAAATTAAGCGCGGTGTCAAAATAGTCTGGGTTGTAATGAGAGGTGTTTGGTAGTGATGTAGCACATTAAATCCTCACCAGATTACATTATACATAGAGACAAAATACATTTATGTATATATTTTTATATATATATATATTTTCGGGGTTAGGGGTTAAGAATTAGCACCCTGCAGACAGAGGGGCTGAAAGAGTCGCATTCCATGTATTTTGTGTTCTTTTATTGTTTGTCCATGCATTTTTACATGCGTTTTTGTATGGTTACAGCAAGCAGTCCCAGAAAGCTGGCTGCGTGGAGTTTATGTGCAGGCTTCCCCCCCTCTCCAGCATAGCATACTTAACTCTTTATCCTCCCTCCCCCTAGCTCGGAGTGTTTCCTGCTCCGTGAAAGTTCGCTTTTGCTCTGTCTAATGGCCCCCCCTTCACCACACAGCGTACTTAACTCTTTCTGTGCTGGAAAGTAAACAATTCCCCCCTTCCCTTTCCTGCTCTGTCTTTTTTTAACAACATGTGTCAGCTGGCTATTAGCTGCCGAGCAAGAAGGAATAAAATGTAGGAGACAGTTTTTTTTTTGTTTCTTTGTTAGATAAATGTAATGTTGAATCTTACCCTTGTCATGACATAAACGTCTGGTTATGTTGATGTATGGGATGGGATTGTAGTAACTCACAATGCTTCCGCTGGGCTTAGTTTAGCGGTTACAAGACCTATGTGGAGATATTTTTGTCAGAATTTATCTGTTTAAAATCTCAGTAATTCACAGAGATGTGAGGTTTTGGGACAGCCCAGGCTTTTTAAATAATATAGTCCTCAGCTGGCTTCCTGACTGGCACAAGCTAACTCGCTTTGCATAGCTAGTGTGATCCTGCCCCCTCCCTATAATGGTGGCATGAACTGGGCGTGTGGGGAATGTGGAAGGTCCGGACCCCCACACCCTGACCCCCCTGGGCTCTGCCACGCTTCCCCCCAAGGAAAAAAAAAACCCAGGAGACAGGTTTTTAAAAAAAAGTTGAATTGGGATGTTGCAACCGTTTTTTTGGATGGATAAATGTAACTTACCTTTGTAGTTTGTTTCCTTCCGCTGAGCTTGATTTAGATATATATAAGTGGGGACTCTGATTCTTATCATTTTATCGGTTAGAGACAACCTTGCCTACTTACGCTGACGATGGTATGTGATTCATGACCTGATACATAGAGGGCTTTTTGCCTGTTGTAATGTAGTACCCAGGGCATGTTACTATGATTATAGTCCCTTCATTTCCCTGAGACCTTGTACAGACGAGCAGACATGTCCGATGAAAACGGTCCGCGGACCGTTTTCATCGGACATGTCTGCTGGGAGGTTTTGGTCTGATGTGTGTACACACCATCAGACCAAAATCCCAGCGGACAGAGAACGCGGTGACGTAGACGACACCGACGTTCTCTGACACGGAAGGTCAATGCTTCCACGCATGCGTCGAATCAATTCGACGCATGCACGGGATTTCGGGCCAGCAGACATGTCCGATGAGTTGTACTAACCATCGGACATGTCCGACGGACAGGTTTCCACCGGACAAGTTTCTTAGCATGCTAAGAAACTTTTGTCCGCTGGAAACCTGTCCGCTAGGCTGTACACACGGTCGGACATGTCTGAGGAAACTGGTCCGCGGACCAGTTTCAGCAGACATGTTCGGTCGTGTGTACGAGGCCTCATGTTCTGCCCAAATGTAAGCTGAACACTGCCCCTGCTGTCCTGGAAGCATGGGCCCCGCCCGAATGCTCGAGGCCTTGCCCCGTCCTGAACGCAGATGGTTTCCTCTCCTGCCCGCTGCCCATACTGGATTCTGTGCTCTGCGGCCCACCTTCTTCTTCTCTCCTTAGTTTGTCCAGGAGGAAGTAGGTAACATGCCACTTCGCTGGACAAACGTGAAAGGAAGAGAACAAAGAGAGTGGCAGACCTACCTGGAGGTAGAATTCGCTCATTTGCTGTCCTGGATGACCTGACCCCAATGCCTTGATTCACTTTGTATGTTGATGGCTCCATGGGGTAGCTGAGGTGGTAGAGAGTGAGTAAATCCTTGCGTTCATTGCTACAGTCCTTGCGTTCAGTCACAAATGAAGGATGAGGAGATTCTGGGTATTACATTAGAACGTTTTACATATCACATTTAAACGGTTTATTCCACATGCCATGCCATACCACCCTCAGGCATAGTATACGGTATTCCCCAAGGGCATTTATTATCCCCTTTTGAAATCCTGCTTGAGACAGTCTCTATATTAGGTTGTTATAAGCCATGACAGTTGCAATTACAGTCTGATACTTTGAGAAATTATGTGACCGCTCTTGGAAAATAGTTAACTAATATCCATGTACAAGTTTTTCTCGCATTTCTGATGTAGGTACCGATAATTACCGATATCCCCTGGGTGATGATTAAGAGGTTCCTTCGAAAACATTCTCTGGAGATGAGATATGATGGACTGTGCCACCCACATCTGAATGAAACTATATATCTTTTTTTCAAATACATGTGATTGTGATCACTGGGATTTGTGGGTTGGAATATGGTTGATATATATGTAGCACTGACCCCCGAAGGAGCTGCTGGTTTAATTTGGGCCTGCACTCTACCAATAAACCCCACTAACTTGGCTCAATCCCCTTGGCACAGCTGTGATGCAATGCAATACAATACAATGTAAGACAATACAAAATACCTGTATTATAACTCCAGGATCCACTGACTGCACTTGGAGTGAGAAAAACAGTACGCCACAACTGGATACTTAAAGCGGGGGTTCACCCTATCGACGGGAAATTTTTTTTATTTTTTTATTTTACCTTAAAATCAGGCATTGTAGCGCGAGCTACAGTATGCCTGTCCCGAATTTTTTACCGCCGTACTCACCTTGTAGTCGTCCATCGAAGATTCCGGGGAATGGGCGTGCCTATGGAGACGGAGGATGATTGACGGCCGGCTCTGGCGCGTCACGCTTCTCCGGAAATAGCCGAAATAGGCTTGGTCTTCACGACGCGTGCGCATAGCCTGTGCGCAGGCGCCGTGAAGAGCCGAGACCTACTCCGGCTGTCTTCGGGGAGAGTGACGTGCCAGGGCCGGCCGTCAATCATCCTCCCTCTCCATAGGCACGCCCATTCCCCGCGGGAGCCGGAATCTACGATGGACGACTACAAGGTGAGTACGGGGTTAAAAAAATCGGGACAGGCATACTGTAGCTCGCGCTACAATGCCTGTCTCGATGGTAAAATGGGTCGGGGGGGGGTGAACTACCGCTTTAACCAGAGATATATTTTACTGTGAAATATGCAAAGAAGTGATTACAGTAATTGTGCTGTCATCCCAACGTAAGACGACGGCACAATTGATTTAAACAGTATACATAAACATTTTATACCTGGGAGCTCCCCCTACTTTATTAGCTATGCGTGAGATCTCACTTAAAGTACTTGGTCTTGGATCTTCTTTTCTTCGCTAGCTAAAATGATTTGTAATCCACAGTTTTGATGAGTCAAATTGAAGTGAAAATGCTCCTGGTGTAACTGCAACAACTATTTTTTTTTTTTTTTTTCAATAGAGAATTTTTATTGAAATTTTACAGAATACAGAAATCATAAAAGATATAACCATGCCACTTTCATAACAATATAGAGAGATCAGGTAACAATAGTAAGTAACAAAGGAAGTAGAAGCTCTAATAGAAGCATTTACCAAAAAGTTATCCAGTATTATATTTATCAGTCCAGATTGTCCAACGTTTGTCAAATGAATTGCAACTCAATGCGTTAATTGCCAGTAGCCGTTCAAGTGTGTAGTGTTGTTGGACTCTCCTAGTTAGGTCGGTAATGTTGAGTGTAGTGGCGTGCTTCCAGTTTTGTAGTATTAGAGATCTAGCTGCCAACAGGATATGGGACACCACTTGTCTCATGTCATGCGGAAGGGGTTCCAACCCAATGTGGAGAATAGCCAATGAAGGATTAGGGGAGACCAATACCCCCGTAGTGGAGGATATGAGTTTAAAAGTTTGATTCCAAAAACTAGTCAGACTAGGACATTCCCAGAGCATGTGGAAGAGGTGACCTTTATGTCCACAATTCCTCCAGCAGAGAGGTGAGCTGTTGGGAAACATAAGTGCAAGCCTACAGGGGGTATATTGCCAGCGGTTGATGATTTTAGTCATCAATTCCCAGTGACCAGTGCAATGGGATGATGTTTGTATAGCGTGGAATGCAAATTTCCACTGGGCTTCAGTGAATGTCAATCCCATGTCCTTTTCCCACTTTATATGCGTTGTCAATTTACGAAATTCTTTTTTAGATTGTAGTAAATTATAGTAGATAGCTATACCCTTATTGTGAGTTTGTCCTCCCGTTAGATGTTGCCATATCACTGTTGGAAGGCAAATTACAGGGGGTGGGTTTTCCTTTAGAAAGTGGACCACTCTTGCGCATGTAAAGAACAGGTGTGCCGGTAGATCATGTTTCTGCATTATTCGGTGCACTGATATAGGCCTTCTATCCTCCAGTAAGTCGTGTACTGTGTGTATTCCATGGGAAGTGAAAGCTTTAAGGGATATCATTGGCATATGCGCTTCAATCCAACTTAGAGAGAATTTATGCGGTATAGCTCTTGGGTTAGGGAGTTGAGTGCTCAGAAGGGATCTCCAAGCCTGTAGTGATGTAGCTATAGTAGGGGGCATAGAAGTTGTATCCCAAGGTATCCACAAGTCCCCTAGAAGGACTGATGGAAGGTCAGGTGTAGGGGCCAGGTCTTTCTCAATGTCTACCCATAATGGCACGTCAGAGGAGGAAAACCAGAACTTGAGTTGGTCAAGCCTGGTCGCCTGAAGGTAGTCTAGTACGTCTACCAGACCCGCCCCCCCACACTTTTGTGGGGTAGCAGGGTTTTGCGTGCACACCGTGCTCGTTTCGCACCCCACAGGAATCGCCATTGGGTGGGTATTGGAAAGTGCTTTAGTGTATTTTGGAGCAATAGCAACTGGGAGCGATCTAAAAATATACAGGATTTGTGGTAATATGAGCATTTTAAATGCTGCCAATCTGCCCATCCAGGACAGTTCTTTGGTGGACAAACCATTAGTTTGTGCGTTGAGTTTGTGTAAAAGCGGTTTCAAATTGGTTTCTGCCAGGGATTTAGTGGAGTTGGTCACTTTGATGCCCAAGTACGTTTATAGTGTTGTCATTCCAGACATAAGGGAGTGTTTGCTGTAGGTGGAGGCGTTCTGAGGTTGGCAAACCTAGACTAAGGATGTATGATTTTGTGAAGTTCACCTTGTAGTAAGAGACCTTTCCAAAAGATACCAGTGTGTCATGTGCTTTAGGAAGTGAAGTGATCGGGTCCGTCAACATCAATATTACGTCATCTGCGAACAGGTTTATGACATGGGAGGTCGAACCAATTCGGAACCCACGTATACCTGCAAGCGACCTAATGGTTTCCGCCAGGGGTTCAATCACTAGATTGAATATTGTCGGGGATAGCGGACACCCCTGGCGCGTCCCATTCGTTATATGAAACGGCACTGACAACATGCTAGATGTGTATACCCTCGCAGAGGGGCATGAATACAAAGCCAGTATCGCGTCTTTAATATGTCCCTCAAACCCGAATTTGGACAGAGTCATTTGCATATATTCCCAATGGACCCTGTCGAACGCCTTCTCTGCATCTATAGAGAGCAGCAGAGAAGGCGTTCGGGTACTTTCGGCGTGGTGAATGACATTGATTACCCTCCTGGTGGCGTCCGAGGTCTGCCTTCCCCTCACAAAGCCCATCTGGTCACGTTTAATGAGGGACGGAATGAAATCAGCTAAGCGTTTGGCCAGAATCTTGGCGTAAATTTTGACGTCTGTATTTAGGAGCGAAATAGGCCGGAAGTTGGAAGGGGCATTCGGATCTTTACCCGGTTTTGGGAGGGTTATTATATAGGCCTGTAACATTTCGGGGGGAAATGAGGCTGTGCTTGCAGCTTTAGTGAAGATTGATTGCATATGAGGTGCTAGAAGAGAGCAAAAACTTTTAAAGTATTCATTTGAGAACCCATCAGGACCCGGGGATTTACCATTAGGTAGGGTGGTTATTGCTCTTTCTATCTCAGAAGTAGTGAACTGGGAGTTCAAGGAGAGTAGTTGTGATTCTGAGAGAGAGGGTAAACTAATTTGTTGTAGGAAGTCCGAGATATGTGTTGCCGTGGGTTGATGGGCGGAAGGGTCGTCTTTTATGTTGTATAAGCTGCTATAGTATTCAGCGAATTGATCTGCTATTTTTTGAGGGTCGCTAATTTTGTGTTTAAGTGTGGGATAAATAAAGTGATCGATCCTCGTCTTCGTGCGTGCTGCTTTTAATCTATTGGCCAGGTATTTGCCCGCTCTGTTCGCATTGGCATAGGAGTTAAGTTTGAGTCTTCTAAGGTGATAGTCATATTGTTGGGTAAGCAGGTCTTTTAGCGAGTTTCTCAGTTGGGAAAGTTTCTTGGAAAGATTTTGGTTGGGTGCCTGTTTGTTTTTTGTTTCCATCTCGTGTATGTTAGCAAGGATCGAGTTAATTTGGAGTGTGCGTCGTTTTCTTTCTCTAGCGCCTACCTGAATCAATATTCCTCTCATGTACGCCTTGTGAGCGTTCCAGAGGGTAAAGGGGTCTTCCACTGATTGTGCATTAATTAGAAAAAATTCTGTAAGGTGTTGGGATATTTTTTCAGAGATTTGCGGTTCTTGCAGTAGTCGGACATTGTTACGCCAGATGGGAGGGGAGGAGGAGGCAGCCTGATCAGCAATAGATATAGTTACCGCTGCATGGTCGGACCACGTAATATCGTGAATCCGAGCCGCAGATACCTTTTGTAGCAACCACTTATCTACCAAGAATAGGTCAATACGAGAGTATGAGCAATGTCTGGCTGAAAAAAAAGTATAGTCTCTTAAGCCTGCGTGGATGCATCTCCACGCATCATACAGTTCCTCTTTGTGCATCAAACTGCCCAGTCGTGTGGAGCCTTTGGGTTTCCTTGTGGACGTATCAAGGTTTGGGTCGACAATGAGATTGAAGTCTCCACATAACACAAGATTCCCGTATTGTTGGGCCCTAACTTTCCGTAGCAGCCTGCTGAGAAAGCGGCCCTGGTGTGAGTTGGGGGCGTACCTAGCCACTAGCGTATACGGATGTGAGTTGATGTCCCCCTTCGGAATGATGTACCTGCCGTTGGGGTCAGGAGTGACGTCCTGTAAGTGGAAGGAAAGGGTATTTCTGATAGCAATCAGTACTCCCCCTCTCTTGTGGCCAGGTGTACAAGCCATGAAGACGTGTGGAAAGTCCTTGTGAGAACATTTAGGAGCTTTAAGGTCCTGAAAATGGGTTTCTTGGACACACAGGATGTCCGCATGGTGTGTTTTCGCCTCAGCCCACATGGACAGTCTCTTAGCGGGGTGATTTAAACCCGTGCATTGATAGATAGACAGTTAATTGGCATGTTGCAGTTTGTAAGTAATCTGTTGCCTCATGCGGTGCGTGTACTCACTGTGACCCAGAACGCTGGTCCGAGGGAGGGTGTTCTTTCCAGTTGCTTCCAATATAAAACGATGGTTTAGTCCTGGTCTTCTAGCTTTGAATGGAGAGTGAACAAGAAAAAAGTGGCATAAAAAAAATAGAAATAAAGATGCGTGAACAAGAAGTGCAATAAGAAAAAGATCCATAAACTGATCCATGTGCAGACGGAACTGCTGCAAAAGGCTTGGAGGGAGAAAAAGCAGGGATTAAGTATAAAACCCCTGCAGCCGGAGAGAGTACATAATCATTGCTGTAGTATACTCACACGTTACCACCGGTTTTGGTTTTAGAGGAGCGTCTACGTGTGACCAGCTGCCATCCTTCCTGTATTGGATTAGGCGTTGGAGTTGGCGTCGGGACCAATGGAGGTGTTTGGTTCGGCAAAATACCCCACTGGCGTAGCACCGCTAGGCCTTCATCTAGTGTGGATATGAGGACTGATGTGCCGTTGTTGGTAACCGCTAACTTTGCCGGGTATTTCCATTTGTGGATAATATTATGATTCCTCAGCGCCTTGGTTATTGTCGCCAGGTTGCGACGCTGTTGCAGGGTGTGTCTGGACAGGTCTGGGAGTATCTGGAGGTCGGCATACGGAGGGTGCTTGTTTTCCACTCTGCGAGATGCAACCATAATCTGCTCTTTAACATGGTAGAAGTGCACCCTAAGCAGTACGTCTCTGGGAGTGGAGTCTGGCAAGAATGAGGGCTTAGGTATGCGGTGTATGCGATCCACAATGAGGTCCTGTGGTGATAGTGAGGGTAGCAGGGTGGAGAAGAATGCCTGAGTGTAAGCCAGGAGCTGTGTAGCAGGGATTGTTTCAGGGACCCCCCGTATTTTAACGTTGTTCCTTCTGGAACGGTCTTCTAAATCTGCCACCTTGTTTTTTAGCCAGGCAATTTCGTCACTGTGGTTGCTATGAGCATCCACCATTGTGTTGAAGGACGACGTGATGTTTCCCACACATTGTTCCACTTGGTCTACTCTGCCCCCTAGGGCCTGTACCTCCCTGCGGCAGTGGTTAATGCCGGCCGTTATGTCTGTATGCAGAGATGCCTTAAGGGACATCAGCATCTCTTTCAGAACCGTCTCAGACACGGGTCTGTCTGACGTGGGGAATGCGGCCATCGGGTCTGGTGCTGTGAGCAGCTGCGGCTCCTGAGTCTGAGGTCTGCTTATCTCCATGTCCGGGTCCACGGGTGTCCTGTCAGGGGAGGCAGTCCTCATCCATTGCTTAGCCGGGCTCCGGGTAGAGGGACTGGAGCCACCGGAGGACGAGTCGCTGTGCGGGAGTGATGCACGCTGTACTGAGCTGTGCTGTCCCGTGTGTGCTCCGGACACTGTAGCAGCTGTAGACGCTGTGGCAGCTCGCGGCTCCTGCACTGTCCCCAGCGCGTCGGCGCAATTTTGTGTGTTCCCGCGCGCCGCGAAGAAGTCCGTGACTTTCTTCGGGGACAGGTTGTTTTTCCTCTGGCGAGTCATCTCGGCGTGTGCGGCAGGTCCCGAGGAGGCGATGGGTGCCGGTTGTTTGTCGGTGGACGCGGTTGGTGCTTAGTTCTCTCCCGTGGCTGAACGGAGCTCCTGTATTACGCGGCCATGTCGGAGCTCGGTCGCCACGCCCCCCTACTGCAACAACTATTTTAAAATCGCTTGAAACGTCAAATTAGATAGGCCTCAAGCCTTCTCAGTTTCAGTTCCTCTGCTCCTCTGTGGAACTATAAATCCCAGTGAGGCCTGTATATGAGTCTACCTGCGTGTAAACTTAGCAAACTGTGGGTCGTGACCCGCTCACCCACTGGATCGGAGCTCCGGGTAGTAACTTTTGTTCAGGGTCCTGTGACTGCAACTTGCTTCTCCGTCAGCTCTGTTCAGCTCCGCTGGATGGATCCGGTTCTCTGATGCTCGGATGAGTGTCTCTCTGTCTCTGCAATCCGGCCACTGTCCTCTAGCTCTCCGAGCTCAGCCTTCGCTCCCCAGCAGCTCGGCATCAGCCTCCAGAAGGCTTTTGTTTACACTCCTGTCTCCCCTCGTCTCCAAGGCAACCAAAATCCTCCACAAAACATCTCTATACATTACCAGTATTTGGGTCTCTCCTCGTCTCCAAGGCAACCAAAATCCTAAACAAAACATCTCTCTGCATTACCAGTATTTGGTCAATAGATGGCTCCAAATACTTAAACATAGCAATGTCCATAGACGTTGTATTAAAGTATGCAAACACACATCAATATACAAGAATGTCAGCGCTACATATAGATCCCAAAGGGGAGGTCCTGGATACGTTTAAAGTAACTACAGGTTTTGAGTCCCATAATCACTGTGATATATTCCATAGGGTAATTAGTTGATTAATGTCAGAGTGTAAAGAAGTTCTTTAACCACTTCCATACAGGGCACGTATACACCTTCCCGCCCAAGCCAATTTTCAGCTTTCAGCACTGTCGCACTTTGAATGGCAATTGCGTGGTCATGCTACACTGTACCCAAACAAAATTGGCGTCCTTTTTTTTCCCACAAATAGAGCTTTCTTTTGGTGGTATTTGATCACCTCAGCCCTTTTTTTTTTTTTTAGCCTTTTTTTTTTTTTTGATCTGTCCTTCTTTTTTTTTTTTTTAGCCTTTTTTTTCTGATCTGCCCTTCCCTGGTGGTGCAGGGTGGGCTTCCCTGGTGGTCCATGTGGCGATCCGAGGGGGGGCTGCGCTGATAAACAATCAGCGCGAACCCCCCCTGTCAGGAGAGCAGCCGTTCGGCTCTCCTCTACTCGCGTCTGTCAGACGCGAGTGAGGAAGAGCCGTCAACGGCTCTTCCTGTTTACATCGTGATCAGCCGTGATTCGACACCGCTGATCACGTGGTAAAGAGTCTCCGTGAGAGACTCTTTGCCGAGATCGGTGTTGCGGGGTGTCAGACTGACACCCCGCAACAACGATCGCCGCGATGCGCGCCCCCGGGGGCGCGCAGCGGCTTAGTATCCTGAGGACGTCATATGACGTCCGGTCAGGATTCTACAACCACTTTGCCGCCGTCAATCTGTCATTGGCGGGCGGCAAGTGGTTAATGAGATAATGAAGTTTAATTCTGCCTGTAAATGTTTATGAATATTAGGGTTGTACCGATACCACTTTTTTTAGGACTGAGTACAAGTACTGATACTTTTTTTTCCAAGTACTCGCCGATACCGAATACCCAATTTTTTTTTAAATGTGTCCCCAAATGCAGCCATGTCCCCCCCATATGCAGCCATGTCCCCCCATATGCAGCCATGTATTTTATTTAGGTATCGGGGGCATTTGCGGGAGTACAAGTACTCCCGCAAATACTCGGAATCGGTCCCGATACCGATACTAGTATCGGTATCGGAACAACCCTAATGAATATGTTATCCTCAACAACTGAAAATGTATTATGATATGTCAAAGCACAAACATGGGATTAGAACAAAGGTTTAATAGAAAAATTGTTGATTAAGATTGTGTGAAGAATTGTATAAAATTCAGATAATGGTAAACAACATGGTATTTTGTATTTAACAGGAAATCCTACAGATCTGGTTGTAAGAATTAATAATAAGTTGAGGATTGAGTAATGTTTACAACAGATTCTAAACTTGGGTTTGGTTTATTATAAGGTTCCCCAGGAAAAATATTAAAATATGAAAGTTAGGTTCGATTTAAAATTATTATAAAAATTTTAAAAATAAAATAAAAACAAACAAGTGTTAAAAGTTTTTATATGGGGAGGATATAGATTTATGGAGACGAAATCAGCTGAGAGCCTTTATAGGTTCTCTAAAAATTCGAGAGGAAGATATAGGAGCACCGTCGAAATTTGAAGAAATCTGTCTAAAAAAAGAACCAAGGAGACATATGCTCTCATACATGTACAATCTACTGATTGAATCAAGCTCACCCCAAGATCTAATCTTTATACAGGCATGGGAGAGGGATTTGGGTATAAAGCTGTCAGAGAAACAGAAAAATAAGATTTTTTTATTCACACACAAAGCGTCAATTGCATCGAGATACCAGGAAGGGGGATACAAAGTATTGACTAGGTGGTACAGGACACCAACGCTACTGAATCGGATCTTTCCTAACACATCAAAAAACACATCAAAAAATTGCTGGAGATGTCAGAGAGAAGAAGGCACCATGATACACATCTTTTGGAGCTGCCAAAAATTAAAAGAATTTTGGGAGATGGTCTCAAACACCATTCGGGAGATTACTGGGGTAAATCTAGGAGATAGACCCTCAGCATTCTTGCTTTTTGACATTCCACTGTCAATGGAAAAGTATAAACAATCGCTGTTAAGACATTTACTAACAGCAGCGAAGGCGTGCATACCAATCTTATGGAAGAGCACGGTCCCCCCAACAAAGGCACAATGGTTTAGCAGAATAAACGAGATCCAGCTGATGGAAAATCTTACTATGGGTCTTAGGGAGCGAGAGGAGGAGTACTGGAGGACTTGGACTCCATATATTGAGTATGAGGGGCGTGGAGTTTAGGAGGGAGAGGGGATCTTTGAGAGAGGGGAGAAATGGTTTCTGTTTTTCCCTTTTTTTTTTTTTTTTTTTTTTTTTGGGGGGCTGGGAGGGGGGGAGAATGGGAGGGAAATGATCACATTACAATGGTTAAGATGCGCCCTCGAAAGGCGGTAGCTGTGTGAAATGAGAATATGTATAGAATATATCAGAGCCAAGGAAGGGGAGAATTGTTTTGATATAGAGTATAGATATTGAGAAGGCGGAGCATTAGTTATTTAGTTAAGTGTTAAAAAAAGGCTGTTATGATATAAATGAAACCGAAGTGGCTATATTTTACTTTCTGTATATGGTAAGAGATATATATAAAATAAAGAATTATAAAAAAAAAAAAAGTTTTTATAATGTGAAGTTTCTGACAGGGGTTAAATTATGAGTAATTTTCTCGGAGGAAAACACTGGTCGGTTCATGCGCAGGGACTGATCAGTGGATTTTGCGAGATTTGTCCTCTAAATGATCTTTTGTCTCGGCTGTAGTCAAGAAATGTCATATTATAATGTAATGTACATGATTTTTGGCATATGTACAAACTAAATATGTTTAATTTTTTTTTTAAAAAGGGTTAAAGGATCACTAAAGGAATTTTTTTTAGCTAAATAGCTTCCTTTACCTTTCTGCAGTACTGGTTTCATGTCCTCATTGTTCGTTTTTGCTTTGAAGTAGCTGTAATTCTGCTGTGATCTCAACACTTCCTGCTTGTCTGGCTCCTTATGAAAAATCTCATGGCAGCTTTTCACTGTGGTCCAAGCTGTGTGTCTAAAACTCCTCAGAACCAATCAGATTAATTTTAAAAACAAAACACTGCCCTGGATTTGTTTGTTTTTGTTCTGTGGGTCTCTTTACTTCACAGAAACATGAAACCAGTTTAAAAACGAAAGTGAAACTAGAGGCACATTATATGATTGAATTTAATCTATTTTTAATCATTTTTAAAAGGAATCAGTTAACTTTTATGTCTCTATACCCTGTAAACAGTCATTTCAGCAAAACAATTTTTTTTCCTTTAGTGACCCTTTAAATTTTAGAAAAACGGTACAATTCAATTGTATGGTATGGTATATGGTGTATTGTATAGATCTTGTACAATCTGGGCAAAGGGGGGGGGACAGATGTTTTTTTTAGAGAAACACTGAGAGATGTGATCTTAGATGTTAGAGGTCAGGTTACACAGCCTGACACACGGTGGTAAAATTGCCTTTCTGTGTGTTTGCAGAAACCATGTGACTTTCTAGTGATGGGTTTTAAATGACTCTGAGAGTTCATTGAGTTTTTTTATCTCTTTCTCTCTCTTTTCTTCTATCTTTCTCTCTCTCTCTTTTTCCTTCTCTCTTTCTTTCTCTATTTTTCTCTCTCTCTCTCTCTCTGGTATTTTACTAAAATGTGGGTTTTGCACCATTTGTTTTGAAGAACATCTTCTAGTAACAACTGGATGTTAAAAAGAAAAGGTCAGTTAAAATAGTGAAAATTAAAGATACAACATGAACAGATGATGCAGTATTATCATACTGGATTATGGAACAAAATGTCACTTTCCAGGCTTCAGATTGACAGAATGTATTAATGGAAGGAATATTGGGCCTTTATAATTGGATCCATGTGGAGGAACAATTAAACTTTCTGTATGTTTGTTTATGCTGAAGGCTGCTGTTTGTTTAAACAGTCATGCGACAAGAGTATTCATACTGTATGATCGGTTCTGAAAACTAGTGTAATGTAATGAATACGTTTCTTTAGGAAATAATATTTAGGACAGAGCCCAATATAAAATTAATGTTCTTCTGCAAAATTAAAACGCTTATGAAGGAAAATATAGTAATTAGGTGAAACGGATGCTTTTATGAAATTTAACTTAGTAATGGGAATGTAGATTGGATAAATTATGTTTGCTATGGTCAACAGAGGTTTTTTTTAATGATAAACAGATATATTCCAAGGTTTAACTGAACACCTAGAGGCCACTTCACAAATAACTTTGTAAAAAAATATGGCCTTATACATGATATTAGGTGACAAGGGGGGGTATATTCGGAACCATACCCGCGGACAGTATTTTGGGTGATAACACATTTGTGCTCCGGTATAGCAATTTTGTTTATATTGGTTCCGATAATGTTTTGTTATATTGACAGTGTCCTCCATTACCATATTTAACTGTTAAGAAAAACACAAACCACATTTTCACGTGAGGGAGAGAATAGTGTTTGAACACCTCCTGAAGTTTCGTTGAAGAAGGACTACAGATTAGCCCTGTCTGGGAGCTATACGAAAAATAAAAGAGTTGACAGTAGGGAGGCCAGACCAGGGACAAAGAGAATGTACTGATAAAATAGTCATTTTAAGGGGGGATTGTGGTGGATGATTCTAAAATTCCTATTTTCAAATTAGGCTAATTCTTTTTATTATTAGAATCACTGAAATGTTTCTCTTTCTTATATTCCTTATACTGTTTATTTCTTTTTATACGCATTATGCATATGTATGTATGGGAATGATCAATACTGCTTATTTTCCTTGAGGATTTTATATCAGATATTGTTTTAAAGTTATGAACCCAGCATTGAAAATATGAAGAAACAGATATTACATTGTAAAAAGATGCAAAAGGTATTGAAAGCAGCTCCACCCCCCACTCCCAAACCACCCCTCCCTTCTAAATTCCTCAATTGTAACAGGAAAGCCTTCCCCTTCCCCTCCTTCTCACTCAGACCAGCTTGGAAGGAAATTTGCAGAGCCGACAATGGATTCTTTATGACACGTGGATTCACAAGGGTGTGTGTGCGCATGCCCAAGAATGGATTTCCAAGAAGAAACCATCCCTATATGGACTGACCAATGAGGGCTTCATGCCAAGGACAAACCACACAGGGGGAGGGTAAACTGGGAGTAAAATGTATAATGTGAACCAATCAGTATGCATAATGTTTTGTGATGTCATTTTACCAATAATAAAAAAGAACTGGGTAAGCCCAGTCACCTCCTGCCGAGCTGAAAGGTGAGCAAGATGTAGATTCTTTGTCTGATCTATATATCTCACCTTATTAATTTGAATCAAACAGCAGAATGGGTTAGCCCTGAGGTTGTATAAGGGCCTCATCCACATCACCAGCTTGAACATAGGCTAAGGAAATTGTCTGCCTTATCCACCTAGAAATGGAGGCTCTGGACGCCTGATGGCCTCTTTTCTGGCCCGAAAAATTAATTAATAGATGGGTAGAACATCTAAATTCACTAACCCTCTCTAAATAAACTAATAAACAACGTCTAACATCCAGACAATGAAAGGAAGCTTCCTTCTCATTCTGGGGATTTGAACAAAAAGAAGGGAGAACTATCTCCTGTGACCTGTGAAACTTGGTCACTACCTTAGGAAGGTACAGGGGGTCCTGACTTAGAACGACCCTGTCCTCAAATAAACGAAAAAATGGCTCTTTAATGGAGAGCGCCTGCATATCACCTATCCTCTTGGCAGTCGTGACCACCAAAAGGAAGGCAAACTTAAAGGTGAGTAACCTAATAGGGATACTGCCAATTGGCTCAAACGGAGCCTTGGTTAACTGATGCAAAACAATTGAAAGATCCCAGGGCGGAGCCCTAAAAATCTGAACTGGGGACATCCTATCTCTGGCTGTTAAGAACCTTCTAACCAGGGGATCCAGGGATAGGCGTCTTATCTAAAAAAAATAAGATAAGGCCGCCACCCGAACTCTTAGAGTCCTTGTGGCTAGCCCCTGGTCCACCCCGTCCTGGAGAAAATCCAGGATGACCAAAGTCTCCTGCTTGGATACTTGTCTCGTCGAGCACCAGCGAGAAAAGACACCCCAGATCTTGGCATAAATACGCCTAGTGACTTCCTGCCTACTGACCAGAAGCGTGTCAATTACCTTCACGGAGCAGCTCTTCTCCCTCAGGCTCCGCCTCTCAAGCACCAGGCCGTCAGCTTGAAGAAGCCGGTGTCTGGGTGATAGACCGGACCCTGCCGAAGAAGGTCCGCCTGAACAGGGAGGAGCCACTGGCCCACATTCTAGTGCAGGAAACCAGGTCCTCTTGGGCCACCAGGGTGCGACCAGAATTAGTCTGCCTACTGCTAGACTTAACCTCTGCAGGACTCTCGGAATCAGGTTCAGAGGAGGAAAGGCATAGGCCAGGTGAAACTTCCATACTTGGGTCAAATGCATCTACCCCCTCCGACACGTGTCCCCGGGAGAGGGAGAAGAATCTCTCTTCACCTTCCTGTTTGCCTTGCGGGCGAAGAGTTCCACCTCTGGGCTGCCAAAGTGCTGACAGATCAGGCTGAAGACCTCTGGATTCAGTTCCCACTCCTCCTGGAGAATGGGCTGACGACTCGTCTCTAGTCTGCCTCCAAATTGAGAAATTGAGGGTCCCTTTTAAGTGGACTGCCAAAAGAGAGGGAATCCTCAGTTCTGCCCAACCCAGAATCTCTAGACAACTCCAGAAGGGTGCGGGATCTGGTGCCTCCCTGGTGGTTGAGGAAGGCCACCGCAGTCACATTGTCGGAAAGAACCTGGACCTCCCCGCCCCAAATTCTTTCCTCGAATGCCTTTAGAGCTTCTCCGACCGCTAATAGCTTGCGTTAGTTTGAAGAGGCCCCCCCTCTGACGTTGGCTCCAGGAACCCTGGGCACGGAGCTCGTCCAAGTGAGCCCCCCACCCCCAGTCGCTGGCATCTGTGGTGATCCCGACGGGTTCGGTCTGACTCCACGAAAGACCTATCTGCAGGTTCCGTGGGAGAAGCCACCAGCTTAGTGTGTGCTTCACTGGATCTGGGACACTGACCCTGACATCTAGGGATTATCTTTTTTCGTCCCAGGAGGAAGAACTGGAGGGGTCTGGAGTGGAGCTGCGCCCATGGGACCGCTGGGATACAAGAGGTCATCAAACCCAGCAGCCTCATGATGTCCCTGAAAGAGTACTCTGCTCTCCCTACCGCCGACCTGACCGCTGCCATGAGACCCCGTCTCTTGTCCTCGGGCAAAAAGAGCTTCCTCTCCGGGGAGTCTATCAGAAAACCTAGATAAAGCTTCCTCTGCTCCGGAAGAAGCGAGGATTTCTCTTTGTTGATAATCCAACCCAGGGATTCCAAGGTAGTCATGACATTGGCCAGGTCCGCAAGAAGGAGATCCCGACTCCCGGTTGTACAGTAACAGGTCGTCGAGATAAGGGACTAGCGCTATCCCTTGCAAGTGCAGGAAAGCGATTGCCTCCGCCAGGACCTTTGTAAAGACCCTTGGACTGGAGGCCAGTCCGAAAGGGAGGGCAGCAAATTGCCAATGCTGCACTCCCTGGGCGGAGGCAATCACAAACCTGAGGAACCTCTGATGACACGGAAAAATTGGGACGTGGACATAAGCGTGCCTTAAATCGATGGTCACCATGAATACCTCCCTCAGTAGAAGCCTCCTGAGGCTGTAAACACTCTCCATACGAAACCTCTTGTGAAGGAGAGAGGCATTCAGGGGTCTCAGATTGATCAGCCGAAACTTCCCTGACGGCTTTGGGACCACAAAGATATGGGAGTAAACCCCCAAACCTCTTTGGTCTACAGGGACTGGGACTATTACCCCCTGCTGTGTAAGCTCTGCGACGTTCCACAGAAGGCCTGCTGACTTGAGGGGATCCCTGGGCATATGAGTCAGAATAAATTTTGAAGGGGGAAACTGGCGGAATTCTAGCTTGTAACCCTCTCTTACAATCTGGAGAACATGGGGGCTCTGAGTAATACTCTCCCACCTGGGAAGGAAATGGGAGTCTTCCCCCGACCTTCCCGTCATTTGGTATCCTTATTGCTGGGTTTAGTGTTGGAAAAAAGGATGCCCCCTTTTTGTTTGTCCTTCCCAACGCCTATTGTTAGGGGGCTTTCTCTCTGAAGGATGGTTCCTACCCCCCAAGTCCACCCTGGGGGCTTCGAAAAGTTATTTTCCTGTTCTGTCTAGGCTTGGTAGGGAAACGTATACTCTTGTCTGGGGACCTAGTCAGAGCCTGATCCAGGCCTGTACCGAAAAGGAGGGAGCCCTCGAAGGGAAGACCACAAAGGCGGTTCTTGGACGCAAGATCCCTTTTCCATGCCTTGACCCACACTGCTCTCCTAGCAGAGTTGAAGAGGGCTCCCTTCTTTGCGGAAGAACGCACAGTCTCTACCGCAGCGTCGGCTAAATAAGCCACTGCACTACCTATGACTTGCAGGGAGTCCAGAATCTCCTTAGATTTTGGAACCTGGGAGACATATTCCATTAACTTGGAGATCCAAGAATCCGCATTCCTAGCAATGCAGGCTGAAGCCAATGCGGGGCTCAAGGCTGCCGCATTAGCCTCCCAGGCTTCCCCAGAGTTCTAGGGTAGCCACTAGCCTAGGGGACTCCAGCACTTAGGGGGGTTCTTCCAGCTCACTCAATGAGGCCCTCCTGAGTAGGGACCCCCCAGGAAGGAGCAAATCCTACCGGACCCAAAGGCTACCCAGTGCCTGCGGTCCAGCTCCCAGGGGGGGACCACCAGCCCCAGGCCTTAGGTCAGGAAAAATAAAAAAATCGTTTCACTGTGGGGAAACGCAATCAAGAACTGAGGAGCACGGGGAAGGGCGGGGTTTTTAACCTTTTTTTATTGTGTTTCCTGTCAGGTGGAGCCAGTCATCTCTCAGGGTGCCGTCCTGGAAGACGACTTGAGAAACATTCAATTTAAAACATTAAAAAAGAAAGTGCGTGGACACTCGCAGAATTGTAAATCAGTAGTGCAAAAAATTACAAAAACAGAAGTTCAATGGTCATGTGATTTAATCTGAGTCCAAGAAAAATTGGTGAATTTCCCCATGTATAGATGATGCATCCAAAACAGTTAATGTAGCCAGCAAGTTTACCAGAGCAAGTGGACTCATATACATAAAAGAGAAGAGTGCAATAAATAGGCCTAATAATGCACAACCGGCGCTAGGGGGCGCTGAAGTACCTTTTCCAGTGACTGGTTGAAAGTGAATAAAAGATACCGAGTACAAAAGGACAAACACCAAATAGTGAAAGATGGTGTCAGGTAAAAAGCAGCTATTTAAATTAAACGGGAGAACCCATTTAAAGATATGTAAATAAGTATCTATAAGATTAATGAACTAAAGTTCAAAAGATAAACAGCGCTATAGAGTTGGTATATAACCAGCTCAAAGAACAAATAGTATCCCAGTGAGCTCAGTTGGTGTGTAAGGTGTTCAAACCTAGAGTGCACGTGCACCTAACAGCTCTAGAGTGAGATACCCCTATAAGTGGAAAAGGACACCCCCTCAAAGGATGAAAGCTTACAACAATAAAGAAAAATGCACTGCAAAAAAACTCACACCTTCTGGTTCTCCAGGTATTTCTAGGGCAGAACACTTCTTAACCAGTTGACATGTAAAACAAAACGACACAAACGAATGATAGTGCAGTATGTCTATGAATAACTCAAACTGGCATAAGTGAGTAGGTAACCAATAGTGAATGCCCGTACAATAAACAACTGTCAAATGAACATAAATATAGAAATGGTTTCACCGCTTTTCCAATCCTCCAGGGGCCGCGCGCGTGCTGTGTGAGGACAGCTGTAGCAAGATCCGTGTAGTGGTTGGTGGAGCGCAGTGGAACGCAAGTCAGTATCCGGGTGTAGCGTCGCTGTAGCCACGCCCTGACGCGTTTCGTCACTTCCGACTTCGCCCACCAGACGGAATGACAGCATTTCAAAGGCCTGTAATTTTGAAATGCTGGCATTCAGGGCCAGGGATCGCGGGTGGGTAGAGGGGTACTTCCTCTTACGCTCCAGTGTTTGGGAGATGGAGAGCTGAATTCTTCCATGGGACATTGTGGAGATGTTTGGTGACCCAGGTGGTAGTGTTGCTTGCCGGTCCTCTAATTGAGGGGTGGCAGGTGGCACTGTCACTACGGAGGTGGATGAAGAGGCAGAGAGGCCCGAGACTGATGCAGAAGAGCGGTGAAACCATTTCTATATTTATGTTCATTTGACAGTTGTTTATTGTACGGGCATTCACTATTGGTTACCTACTCACTTATGCCAGTTTGAGTTATTCATAGACATACTGCACTATCATTCGTTTGTGTCGTTTTGTTTTACATGTCAACTGGTTAAGAAGTGTTCTGCCCTAGCAATACCTGGAGAACCAGAAGGTGTGAGTTTTTTTGCAGTGCATTTTTCTTTATTGTGGTAAGCTTTCACCCTTTGAGGGGGTGTCCTTTTCCACTTATAGGGGTATCTCACTCTAGAGCTGTTAGGTGCACGTGCACTCTAGGTTTGAACACCTTACACACCAACTGGACTCATATACATACTCAAGACCGTCTCAATCCAACCGTAAGAGCTATTCACAGATCTCCCAGGACTCCATGACAGGGTGGATGGTCACTGATTACTGCCAGACCGGTTGAATCAAGAAATCACAAATAGAAGCTGTCTGACAAAGTGAAGCATGTTTAGACCCCTTTCACACTGGGGCGTTTTTCAGGTGCTTTTGGGCTAAAAATAGCACACGTAAAGCACCTGAAAAACACCTCCCCTGCAAACCCGGTGAGAGCCCGAGTGTTTTCACACTGGGGCAGTGCGCTTGCAGGACGTTAGAATAAGTCCTACAAGCAGCATCTTTGGGGCAGTGCTGGAGCAGTGTATACACTGCTCCTCCACTGCCCCTGCCAAATGCTTCGGCAGCGGTGCTTTGCGGGCACTTTAACTCTTTATTCGGCCACTAGCAGGTGTTAAAAGTGCCCGGCTAGCAGCCGAAAAGTGCCGCAATGACAACGATAAAGCACTGCTAAAATTACCGCTGACGCCCCCTGCCCCAGTGTTAGAGTAGTCTAACAGATCACAAAAGCCACAATCTTTCAAGAAAAAAAATTTCAAGCACATATTAGAAACAAAGTAATGTACATGTATCTGTCTATGAAGGGTTTCAATGCCATTTCTAAGGCTTTGGAGCTCCAATGAACCACAGGGAGAGCCATTATCCACAATTTGAGATAACTTGGAACAGTGGTGAACGTTTCCAGGAGTTGCCGGCCTACAAAAATTACTCCAAGAGCAGGACAACGACTCATCCAGGAGGTCATAAAAGAACCCAGAACAACATCTAAAGAAAGGGTAAGATTGTTCATAATTCAACAATAATATAGAGACTGGGCAAGAAATGGAATCCATTGGAGAGTTCCAAAGGCCAAAGCCACTGCTGACCAAAAAGAACACAAAGGCTCATCTCACATTTACCAAAAAACATCTCTATTATCCCCAAGACTATTAGGCAAATATTCTGTAAACTGAGACAAAAATGTGACTTTTTGGAAGGTGTGTATCCCAGTTACACCTGGCATAAAACTAATACAGCATTTCATAACAAGAACATCATACCAACAGTCAGACATGGTGGTGGTAGCGCGATGGTCTAGGGCCGCTTTGCAGCTTCAGGACCTGTATGACCATAACTAATGGAACTATGAATTCTGAGTTCTACCAGAAAATCCTAAAGGAGAATGTCCGGCCATCGGTTCGTGACCTCAAGCTTAAGTGCACTTGAGTTATGCAGCAGGACAATGATCTGAAACACAACAGCAAATCCACCTCCAAATGGTTCAAACAATGCAACATTTTGGTTTTGGAGTGGCCTAGTCAAAGCCCCGGACTTAAATGCAATTGTGATGCTGTATCATGACTTTACAAAAGGCCGTTCATGCTGCAAAACCCTCCAATGTGGCTGAATTAACAATTCTGCAAAGAGTGGGCCAAAATTGCTCCACGGTAATGTGAAAAACTCATTGCCAGTTATCGCAAATGCTTGATTGCAGTTGTTGCTGCCAAGGGTGACACAACCATTTATTAGGTTTAGGGGACAATTACTTTTTCACATATAGCCAGGCAGGTTTTTACAGCTTTTTTGCCTTAATAAATGAAACCATAATTTAAAAACTGCATTTTGCATTTACTCAGTGTAATAACATTTTTGATAAACCGAGTCATTTAAGTGTGACAAATATGCACAAATAAATCAGAAAGGGGCAAATACTTGTTCACAGCATTGTATAGTGTAAAACCATTATTCATTTAGCTGTATAAAGCAGGTTTCTGTGTCTGATGTCACTCCTCCTGGCTGAATTTCTAAATTCTGACTTTCTGTTACCTTCCTTTTCCAGTCCTGATTGGTATACACTCGGAATACACTAGCTCAGCAGGAAGATTCCCCCATCTACAACAAGTGTGTAGATAGGAGTGTTTTAGATAGGTGTGTAGATAGGAGTGTAGATAGGAATTAGTGTTTTTCGCTCAATTCTCTGTTTGAACTTAACTGGCTCCCGACTGCCTCCTGCACATATACATCGGCAGAATGGCACGGCTGCGCAAAATAGCGAATATTTCCCCTGCTGCGAGCTCCGTGACCGCAGGACCCGCGGACTCGATGTCTAGCGATCGGGCTACAGAGCGGCAGAACGGGGAGAGGCCAGTGTAAACAAGGCATCTCCCCGTTCTGCCTAGTGACAGGACACTGATCGTCTGCTCCCTTTAATCGGGAGCAGCGATCAGTGTCGTGTCACAGTAAGCCCTGCCCCCACATAGTTAGAACACATCCCTAAGACACACTTAACCCCTGCCTGTCCCCTAGTGGTTAACCTCTTCACTGCCAGTCACATTTATACAGTAATCAGTGCATTTTTATAGCACTGATCGCTGTATAAATGTGAATGGTCCCAGAATAGCGTTAAAAGTGTCCACCACAATCGCCATTACCAGTTAAAAAAAATAAATAAAATAATTGTAGACGCTATAACTTTTGTGCAAACCAAACGATTATTGCGATTTTTTTTTTTTTACCAAAAATATGTAAAATAATACGCATTGGCCAAAACTGAGGAATTGTTTTAAATATATTTTTGGGGCATATTTATTATAGCAAAACGTAAAAAATATTGCTTTTTTTAAAAAAAAATGTCGATCTATTTTTGTTTATAGCGCAAGAGATAAAACGCAGAGGTGATCAAATACCACCAAAAGAAAGCTATATTTGTGGGGTAAAAGGGATGTAAATTTTGTTTGGGAGCCACATCGCACGACCACGCAATTGTCAGTTAAAGCGACACAGTGCCGAATTGCAAAAAGTGGCCCGATCATTTGGCAACCAAATCCTCCGGGGCTGAAGTGGTTAAAAAACTGACTCATCTATGGACTGTCATACATGTGTAGTGCCCTAATGTTCTCCCCCTTCCCCATGCCTCCCACTCCCTACTTTCATGTACATGGTCATGGCCTTTATTTTATTGTTACCTGTACAACCACATAATCTACTAGGACAATAGATGTTTTTTAAAACCCTTTAATAACAATGTGTTAAAAGTGGAAAAAAGTTAAAGGAAACTTTATTATTATTCATCAACGAGGCATACAGTATTTCTTAATTATAGAATCCGTAATTTAATATTACCTCTTTTATTTCAATTGTGTAAATTCTAGAAGAGAACGTATCTTGCATAGTAAACAGACTTACTTGATCAAAAAAAAGTTTTGAATCAAAAGCACAAAAAAGTATTGGAACCAAATCCACACAATCAGAGGTGGCTTTACTTAGCCTGCCCTACATGGACTCACATCATTTTTTTTATATTTCATTAATATATTAGGGTTTTTTCTGCAGACCTTCCTTGGACCTGGGTGTCAAAATTGTGACTCCATTTAGCCTTCTGAGAACTGCAGATACAAAGATTTTAGTTCTGGATTCTTGAAGCTTGGTACAAAATAAATTTTCAGAATTTCACTGAAACCTTCATTTAGAGATGGTGTCACATATTTGCTCCTACACAAATACAAAAAGACAAACAGTTGAAATCATACAGATTATTTTAGTTAAAAACAATGCATTTTTTTATAACTGTCAATGCTCTAGTTAGTCAATACCCTACTGCTGAGTACAGAACCCTAAAATTAATGCAATACTCTTTACAGAAGAGAAGAACATGGTAATGACCTTATTTCTGTGATGCTCTTCCTTAATTGTCCAATCAGCAGGTTGGGAGACTAGGTTCCTTGACTAATGCTAAATTGTACAGAAATGTTGGCAATATCTCAAGAGTAGCTAAACAGTAATAAAAATATTTAGCTTGCTAATACATTTCACATACTGTATATGTACAGTGCTGTATACAGTTGACCCCCGACATTTGCAGGGGTTACGTTCTTTGTGCACCCGTGAATTGTGAAGATCTGTGAATTTTGGATGTGGTAGAAAAAATGCCTATAAAATGCCTTGGGTGGCACCACTTCTTCAGGCAGGGTGCGTTTGGGCGGCATATCTTAGGGCTTTAAGTAGAGCAAAACATAGAACACTCAGTGAAACACTCTAGCCACATGCGGTAAACTGTTATGATGCGGGAATGCTAGGCTTAAAAAAAAATCTATGAACTGAGGCCGCAAACTCTGAACCGTGACTTTGAGGGAGTCGACTGTACTGGGATTGTCTTATAAAATATGTTCATTAACCACTTAAGGACCGCTGCACGACTATATACGTTGACAGACTGGCACGGGTGGGCATATGGATGTATATATACATCCCTGTCTTCCTGCGGGTCAGGGGTCCGATCGGACCCCCCCCGGTGCCAGCGGCGGTCCGTTTAGCTTCAGGAGCGATCCGGGATGAGGGGGCGGCCATTGGTTTCTGGCCACCCCCTCACGATCGCTCCTGGCGAATGAAATGCTTCCCCTGCCTGTGAACTGTAAACACAGGCAGGAGGAAGTGATGTCATGCTCCACGAGGCAGTCTTTTTGACCGGAGCTCGAGAAGAGAAGACATCCACAGTAAGTTGCACAAGCACTACACTGACACCAGCACACATAGGCACACAATTCACCCCCTGCACCCCCAGTCACAGTGTCACTGATTGCAGTGATCATTTATTTACTGATCACTGCATTTAGTGTCATTTGTGACTGTAAAAAGTGTTAGGGCAGTTAGCCTTAGGCCCCTTTAGGTCCAGGGTAGCACCCTACCCCCCCAATAAAGGTTTAACCCCTTGATCGCCCCCAGTTAACCCTTTCACCCTCTATCGCCAGTGTCACTAAGCGATAGTTTTTCTGATCGCTGTATTCGTGTCGCTTGTGCCGCTAGGTAGCCAGTTATTTTTTTAGGTTCACCGCCACTGGTGACACTGGTTATCCAGTTAATTATTTAGTTATTTAGGTTCCCCGTCAGGTTTTTATATAGTGTCAGGTTCCCCCATATATTACCCAATAAAGGTTTTAACCCCCTGATTGCCCCCTAATTAACCCTTTCACCAGTGATCACCGTATAAGTGTTATGGGTGATGCTGGTTGGTTAGTTTGCTTGTTATAGCATCAGGGCACCCGCCGTATATAACCCAATAAAGGTTTAACCCCTGATCGCCTGGCGGGTGATATCAATAAAATTTTAGCATCAGCCAGGGTCTGCGTCGTCACAAATAAAAAAGTAAATCTGCACTATCAGGGTAAAAAAGCAGCTACATACAATCCGGTGAAAATAGGAAAGAAATACAAACAAAAAATCCAAAAAATGCAGCGCTAAGCGATGACTAATGAAAAGACAGTAATGTCTTATGTTGAACACACATATAAATAAACAAAAAAACGTGAGTCCATGATAAGTGTATAATTCATATAAATAAATAGTGTGATGAGACACCTTGAACCTAAGTCTAAATGTTTTTAAAATTAAAAGTCCATGATGTGAATGTGAAATCAGAAATCAAGATGGTCAATCAAACGACAGTGATGAGACACCCACGGTGATTCTAATTAATCTGGAATGTTAGTGATAACGCCCACCACCAGGAGGGAAGGCTTACCAGATGCGATGGATCCAAGTGAGCTTATGCCCAAAGGATCAGTAAAGCTTTGTATATGAGATGGAGAGATATGCCAGGACACACCAAACAGAGCGACCAGCAGGTAACGATGGAATCTTCGCTTAGTAACAGGTGGAAGGAATAACCCCAGCTGGGAGATGACTCATGGGAGTTGAAAAATTTGCCCAAAGTATGTGGAGGAAAATAAAAGGCACATAGCGTAATACCGTAAAAACGGGGAAATTTTAATGCCGGATAAAAACACTTACAATTAAGTTGATAAAAAGGACATCAATGTGGAAAAGTGCATGGCAGCAGTAGAGTCCCGACTAGTTTCGCTATAACTAGCATCGTCCCAGGCAGCGTCAGGTTAGTGCCAGTAACGCTTACACCCATGCGCAAAGCATACACCTCCCTTAGTGGTATAATATCTGATCAGATCTATACTACCGTACCCAGCAGTTTAGAGTTCCCAAAAACGCATTGTTAGCGGGATCAGCCCAGATACCCGCTAGCACCTGCGTTTTGCCCCTCTGCACAGCCCACCCAAGTGCAGTATCGATCACTGTCACTTACAAAACACAACACACATAACTGCAGCGTTCGCAGAGACAGGCCTAATCCCTGCGATCGCTAACAGTTTTTTTGGGTAGTGTTTTCTACATTTGCTGACAGGTCAGGTGCTCTTTTACCTGTGAATCCTTACTAGTGTACCACTAAATTTAGAGCCCAAAATGGCAAAGCAAATGTACACTAGTTAAGAGGCCTACAAGTTTCTGAGCCTGACAGATAGTGAAGAGGAGGTCACGCATCTGTCAGATTCTGGCTCAGAATACATCCCCGTAGAAGACAGCGGCTCCATGTCAGATATCTCTGACGACAAAGAAGAGGTCCCTGCTAAGGGCAGGTGTACCCGACCCCATTCTGCAGTTGAGGTGCAAGAACCGTAGGACCCTCGTATGGAGCAGAGGGCCAGTGCTAGCGTCACTATTCCTTCTGGCGAACTGGCAAGCACCAGTGGCCCAGTACACCCCGGTCGTTCATCCAGCACTGCAGTATCACCTGGTGACGTGGCGAGTGCAGTTTAAGCTGGCGAGGTGGCAAGCACAAGTAGTGTCCCACTGCCACCAAGAAGAAGACAGACAGGCCCGTTGTGCCCTTCCTGCAGAATTCGCCAATCCTGATTGGGTGCCCACCACTTCTGTAGAACCCGTACTTCCCCCATTCACTGGCCAACCCAGTATTCAGGTGGAAACAGCTGATTTTACGCCACTTGATTTTTATTCGCTGTTTTTCACAGAAGATCTCTATAGATCTATTGTGGACCAGAGTAATTTAGATGCTGGTAATTTCATCGCCCGCTGTCCTTGCCAGAGAATGGAAACCACTTACGGTTTCCGAATTTAAGACCTTTCTGGGCCTTTGCCTCAACATGGGCATACATCAATTTCCGAAGTTGGACGTATTGGTCCACACGACCCGTGTTCTCTGCTTCCATGGCCAGGAAACGATACAAGGCGATCTTGCGGTTCGTGCACGTCAACGACAATGAACTTTGTCGTCCACGTGGAGATCCTGAATACGACCGGTTCTACAGAATTCGGCCCCTCATAAACCACTTCAACGAACATTTTGCAGCCTTGTACTTTCTATCAAGTTGTCTATGTTGATGAGTCCCTAATTAAATTTTCTGTCCGCTTGTCTTTCAAGCAGTACCTTCCCAGCAAGCGTACCAGATACGGGGTCAAGCTCTATAAGCTCTGTGACAGGGCAACAGGCTATACATGGAGCTTTCTGGTTTATGAGGGAAAAGATAGTCAGGTGGAGCAGGAGGACTGCCCAGATTACATAGGGAGCGCTGGCAAGATAGTGTGGTATTTGGCGTCACCCTTATTCGGAAAGGAGTAACATTTGTATGTGGACAATTATTACAGGAGCGTGCTACTTTTTAGTCACTTGTTTGATCATCAGATTGGAGCATGTGGCATGGTGCGACCTAATCGCCGGGGCTTACCCCAAAGGCTTGTAGATTCCCTTCCAGTCTTAGGCTGGGGGAGAGCGCAGCCTGCTCAAGGTGTAATAATTTGCTCACTGTGAAGTGGAGGGACAATAAGAATGTTTTCGTTCTTACCTCCCTTCACTCAGACATGACAGTCCAAATTCGTACGGCGGCTGGTGTTGTGGAGAAACCCCTCTGTGTCCACAAATATAACCAAACTATAGGAGGGGTGGACCTCAACGACCAGTTGTTGGCGCCGTATCATATTGCCCATAAGGCGAGACGCTGGTACAATAAAGTGTCTCTATACTTATTTCAATTGGCTTTGCTGAACACTCATGTGATATACAGAGCTTCAGGACGGACTGGATCCTTCCTTCAATTCCAGGATGAGATCATCATAGAACTCCTGTATCCAGGCGGTTCTGCACCTCACCATTCCCAACCAAATGCAGTAAGCCGACTGCATGAGAGGCATTTCCCTTTTGTCCTCGAGAGTACCCCTACCAAACAAGCCCGCCAAAGAAAATGTCATGTAGAAAGTGCGGATATAGGCGTGACACCCGTTATTATTGTCCACTCTGTCCTGACAATCCTGGTCTTTGCATTGGGAAATGTTTTGAACGCTACCACACACTAGTAAAGTTTTAGCGTAGGGTACAGAATTTCACAGGCTAGAACACACTTACACAGGGTCTCCCAAGATGCCATCGCATTTTGAGAGACCCAAACCTGGAACCGAAAAGTTGAACAGTTACAAAAAAAAGCGTTAAAAAAAAAAGTAAAAAATAAAAAAACACCAAAAAAAATGTTGTCGTTTTATTGTTCTCTCGCTCTCTATTCTCTCTCTATTGTTCTGCTCTTTTTTACTGTATTCTATTCTGCAATGTTTTATTGTTATGTTTTATCATGCTTGCTTTTCAGGTATGTAATTTACTTTACTGTTTTCAGGTACGCCATTCAGCTGTTCCGCGGATTTATCTTGACAGCAACAGCGTTTGCTCCCACGATACATAAAGCCGTGACTCCAGTGCTGTAGGAGGTGATTTCACCACCACGGTTAAAAAAAGAGCATATATCCCGAAGCATGGGGGCATTAGGGGCGGAGGAGCATTTTTTATCCTAATGCCACGTACATACAGTCAACATTCCGACGGAGGCTTGCCGTGAAAAAGTCCGACCGTGTGTATGCGGTATAACTTTTTTGCTGGAGGATACCCCCATGCTTCGGCAAATATAAATGGTGCATGTATGCCCATCATTAGAAGTGGGTGCATTGAGGGGAGGTAATCTAATGGTGGGCATACCCACCGATCAATCTCTTTTTTTCGTTCAGCCAACAGGCTGCATGAAAAAATTTAAGTTAGACTTACCGGTAACTTGTTTCCAGAAGTCTTTCAGGACAGCACCTTGAGAGATAGTGACTCCACCCTCAATCACAGGAAACACCTTCTTCCTCCAGATCTTTAAAGGGAGGTACCTCCCTAGCATACCTCAGTTGTCTCAAAGAAACCTCCGGCCCCGGCTGGAACACATAAACACATACGTTAGTCACAGCATAGCATATTAAAACACTAGGGCGGGTCGTTGCTGTCCTGAAAGACTTCTGGAAAACAAGTTACCGGTAAGTCTAACTTGAATTTTCCCAAGGCGTCTTTCAGGACAGCACCTTGAGAGGATAACAGAGACTTACCACCTTAGGGCGGGACAACAGCCTGTAGGACCTTTCTGCCGAATGCCTGGTCACCGGCAGATGTGAGGTCCAATCTGTAATGCTGCACAAACGTATAGTAGCTTGACCACATTGCTGCTTTGCAAATCTGCTCAGGGGTGGCACCAGCTCCCTCTGCCCATGTGGTCGCAAGTGCTCTAGTTAAATAAGAACAGATTCCTACTGGTGGCACGATGTCTGCATGAGAGTAGGCCTCCCGAATAGATAACTTTAACCATATGGCCAAGGTAACTTTTTAAGCTTGGCAACCTTTCTTGTTGCCTCCAAAAAGAACAAATAATGAATTTGTGCGTCTGAAGTTCTTTGTCATTTCCAAGTAGCATAACAAAGCCCTTCTTAGGCCTTGTACAGACAGGCAAACATGTACGATCAAAACGGTCCGCTGGACCGTTTTCAGCGTACATGTCTGCCCGGGGATTTCTGTATGATGGCTGTACATACCATCATACAGAAATCCGCGCGTACTCGATACGCGGCGACAAGGCCGCGCCGTCGCCGCGACGATGATGCGGCGACGTGCGCGGCCCTGCCAGTTCAATGCTTCCACGCATGCGTCAAAGTCATTCGACGCATGCGAGGGATGGCGGCCGCTCGGACATGTACGGTAGGTCTGTACAGACGACGAGCAGGATTCCAGCGGGCATGTTTTAAAACATGTTCAGAAATATTTGCCCGCTGGAAAAAGGCCCGGCGGGCAAATGTACGCTGGAATCCTGTCCGCTCGGGCCTACACGCGACCGAACATGTCTGCTGAAACTGGTCCGCGGACCAGTTTCAGCAGACATGTTCGGTCGTGTGTACGGAGCCTTACATCTAACATATGAAAAAATGTTTATTTCTCCCCTGAGGGATTCGCACAGAAGGTAGGAAGCACAATATCCTGGGAGCGATTCCTTGTCGACGCTACCTTAGGCAAAATTTTTGGATCTGTTCTCAGAACAATTCTATCTGAAAATAAAGATAAATAAGGTTCCCTTATTGACAGGGCATGTAATTCACTGATCCTGCGCGCTGACGTAATAGCAACCAGGAACAACGTTTTTAAAGTAAGATCTCCAATGCCGCGTACACACGGTAATTTTTCAACATAAAAAAAATTACATTTTTAAAAACGTCATTTAAAATCATCGTGTGTGGGCTTCACATAGTTTTTCGGCTTCTGAAAAAAATTTAGTTTTTCGGGTTGTAAAAAATGATCAACAATGGAGTAAGCACATTCATTACGCTGTAACAGACAAAAAAGCGCGAATCGTCTTTTACTAACACAGAATCAGCTAAAAGCAGCCCAAAGGCGAATAGAACTTCTCCTTCAGAGTGCCATCATACGTGTTGTACGTCACTGCGCTTTGTTCATCATTTTTCAAAAACGATGGTGTGTGGGCAACGTAGTTTTTAATGATGAAGTTGTAAAAACGTCGTTTTTTGGACATGCTGAAAAATTTCATTTTTTTTCATGCTGAAACACGACCGTGTGTACGCGGCATCCTGCCAGGGATTGTAGAACTACCGAGAGATTCCATTTCAAGAAACCTTTAATCTGAACCGGTCTAGACCTAGTAAGGGCTTTGAAGAACCTAGCCACTAGCGGTTCTGAGGCCACGGATCTTTCCAGAAACACTGACAAGGCAGATACTTGTACGTTCAAAGTACTGATTGCCAGACCCTTATCTGCTCAGTCTTGCAAAAATGGACCTAAGATGGTTTCGGTCTTGACCAGACAAGTTACATCAAGAAGTATACACCTTCCATACTTTTGTGTATATAGCCCTCGTTACTTTCTTCCTACTTTCTAATAGTGTAGAAACTAATCGGTCTGAAAAACCCCTTTTCTTTAAAAGTTGCCTTTCAGATACCAGGCTGCAAGGGAGAGACTGGACACATCTGGATGAGTCACAGGACCCTGTATTAACAGATCCTGCCTGAGAGGTAGATGCCAATATGGCTTGGTCGCCATTCCCAGGTCCGTCGAGAACCAAGCTCTCTTGGGCCAGTACGGGGTGATCAAGATGACCGGTACCTTCTCCCTCTGGATTTTCCATAGTACTAAAGGGATTAACTGGAACGGGGGGAAGATCCGGGGCAAACTTTACTAGAGCTAATGCAATCGCCTTTAGCTCCCTCCAGTTTGAGGAACGTCTTGACTCTACTTTCATCCAAGACCCTTGGAAGAAAAAAAATTCTAAGTGGGCTCCCCATCCCCACGCACTGGCTTCTGTAGTCAGTCTCTTTTCTACTGGAAAGGACCACTCCAGACCTCTTGAAAGGAACTTGTGATTTCTCCACCAATAAAGTGACCTCTTCACTGGTGATGGAATTTTTATCTGAGTGTTCAGGGATCTGAGATTGTGATCCCACGACCTCAGGAGAAAGGCTTGTAGGCACCTGAAATGTACAGTAGTCTTGCCCATTGAATGGACGGCATCGTTGAAGTCAGGACTCCAAATGCCGACATTACTTGCCTTATTGTAATAGGCTGGTTGGACTGTAGCCGCAACACAGCGTCCTGAACTTTGTTCTTTTTCTCCTGTGGAAAAACATTTTTTGGCTCACCGAATCGACTTGGTAACCCAAGAAACAAATCTCATGAGATGGAACTAGGGATGATTTTTGTAAATTCAAAATCCAGCCCAGAGATTCCAGGTGGTTCTGCGCCCTGGATAGGTTGTCTGAGGTACCTCTGTGACTGAGGGGAGATTGGGATATGCAGATATGCGTCCCTCAAATCTATTGACGCCATATAACAGTCTGGCGTAAATAGATTCTTTACCGAAAAGATTGAATCCATCTTGGACTTTCTGTATTTGACAGATTTGTTTAGAGGCTTCAAGTTTAGGATCATTCTGAATTTTCCTGTAGGTTTCTTTATCAGGAAAATGTGTGAATAGAACCCCAGTTGCTGTTCCTCTGGAGGTACTTGTACCACCACCCCCTGTTGCATCAGCTCTTTTGAAGAGGACTTCATGGCCAGGGATTTTTCTGAGTATTTTGTTATCAAAAACCTGCTTGGAGGTGTCTCCGAGAATTCTATGACATAACCCTGGGCAAGGGTGGTCAGGATGTACTGATTGGACGTTACCACTGACCACTGAGTCATTGGGATTTCTCGGCTTGCATAGGAGGATGGAAAAGCATTACACCTTTCCCTTTGGCCTTCTGTGCGGCCCAATTCCTTCTACCTCCTTGGGGTTTGTTGTCTTTTTCTTGAGCCTTTTGAGGTAGAAAAAAAAACATCTTGGGGGTTGTTTCTTCTTCTTTACTGGGAAGGATATTTTCCTATCAGCTGTCCCGGTCTAGGATATTCTCTAGATCAGGCCCAAAAAGAAGGTCCCCTGAAAAAGGAATCCCGCAAAGCTTGTTTTTTGAAGCTGCATTACCTGGCCAGGTCTTTAACCACAATGCTCTTCTTGCAGTGTTAGTCAAGGCTGCAGACCTTGCCGACATCTTGATTGCTTCAGCTGAAGCATCTGCTATGTAAGCAACTGCAGAGGATAGAGTGGAAAAATAATCAAAAATTTCCTGTTTAGGCGAGTCCGCCACTATATGGGCTTTCAGCTAGTTAGTCCAAAATTCTAAGGTTTTAGCTACACACGTTGTGGCCATAGCGGGTTTTAAATTATTCATAATAGATTGCCAAGATCTTTTTAATAAGAGATCCATGCGTTTGTCCATCGGGTCTTTTAGGACCACCATGTCTTCAAAAGACAGATCAGTGGACCTGGAGACCTGAGAGAGGGCCGCATCCAGTTTAGGGACTTTATTCCACACTGCAGAGGGATCTTCTTCAAAAGGGAAACGTCTTTTGTGGGCTTTTGAGAAAAAAAATGTTTTCTCTGGATCCTGCCATTCTCTAGTTATAGCGTCAGAAATGACCGGATGGACCGGAAATGTGCGACCCTTGGGCTCATATAGACCCGCATACATGCGGTAATGTAAACTCAACTCCTTAACTTAAACTCAACTCACTTAGGCCTAACGTGACATGAATGGCCCTAAGTAAGCTATCTACCTCCTCTAGGGATAATTTGAAAACTGGAAGGAGAAGCTGCTCCTCACTAAGAGGCATCTGGGACTGTCCTTCCCTGGTGACAGATTCTTCAGCTAAAGGTTCTACCGCTCCATTCTTCTAGCCAAATCATTCCCGGCTGAGACGGTACAAGTTAAAACTGACCCCGACGGGCGGTTTATTGTTCTTACTTTGCAAATTTCTACTGTGACCTTTACCCTGGTGAACATTTATGTGCCCCCCCACCCCCGGTTTCGGTGGAGGTACTCTCTAGACTGTCACTTCAGCTGCTGACTAGACCCCCTGGCCCCTTATTTTATGTGGGGGACTTTAATGCTATATTAGATCCAACTATGGACCTCCTGGGTGGTCGAGGTAGACCCTTTCCCTCTTTTCTAGACTGGGCACAGGTTCATGGCCTTACAGAGGTGTGGCGATGAAAAAATCTGGATGTACGCCACTTTCCCTGCCACTCGGATTCTTTCCACACCATGTCCAGACTAGATATGGCGTTTGCTCCGGCTGAGACCCTCCCTGTTGTCTCTGCCGTTTCATATCTGCCTAGAGGGGTTTCTGATCATGCCCCTCTTTGTGGACCTCCCCCTCCTCCCAGGTTCGGGACCTGCTATTTGGCGCCTGAACTCATACTGGTTGGAGGACGAGGTAATGCAGGGAGAATGCAGGACAGGCATCACAAACTATTGGAGGGATAATCTGGGAAAAGAAGACCCTTCCACTGAATGGGACGCATTTAAGACAACTCTGAGGGGCACTTTCACGTCCATCACAGGGGTCTTGCGCAAAAATAACCGGATGCTTACAGAGGAACTTGAGACTGTTATGGTACGTGCTGAGTCTGCTTATGCCTCTAACCCTGCCTCCGACACGAGGGAGGCATGGTTACAGAGCCGTAGGGAGTATGAACTCTGCCTGTTAGATCTTACGCAAAAACGCATGTTGCATGCCACACAAAAATCGTTTGAACATGGTAATAAAGCCGGACGTCTCTTGGAATATCTGACTAGACCTGACCACTCTCCCATTTCCATCCCACGTATCCTTACTGCTTAAGGCCCCATCAGTGACAACCCAGGGGATATCCTAGACTCCTTTTTATACTTTTACAAAGACCTGTATACCTCTAGGGTTGACTACGATGACTCCCAATTGAATGACTACTTGGCTGACATATCTCTCCCCTCCTTGTCAACGGAGGGGCGTGAAGTGCTGGATGCACCTATCTCGGTTAAGGAAATTGCTGCAGCCATTTCACAAATGCCTGCACATAAGACTCCGGGCTTAGACGGTTTCCCGACTGAATGGTACTCACAATTTAAAGACCTTTTGTGCCCCTTTCTTTTGCAAACCTATAACAAAGCTCTAGATGTCGGGATCCTCCCCCCAACGATGCGAGAGGCTTTGATTGTACTTCTATTAAAACCCCGTAAGGACCCACTTAAATGCGAATCTTACCATCCAACTTCTCTTATTAATGTGGACGTTAAGATTCTGGCCAAAATATTGGCAAACCGTTTGAACACTGTAGTCACGTCCTTGGTCAATAGTGATCAAGGGGGCTTTATCCCCGGCAGGTCCACAAGAATGAATATCCGCAGGCTGTTTCAAAACCTGCAATATCCACATGACTGTCCTCCCACTCTTGCTATTGTGTCTTTGGACACTTACAAGGCATTCGGCAGTGTGGAATGGCCATATCTGTTTCGGGGGTTACAGATGTATGGCTTTGGCGCCCATGCTGTAGCATGGATAAAACTCCTTTACACCTCCCCTGTAGCTCAGGTGCGGGTCAATTCCTCTATCACTTGCCCCTTTCCGATTACTAGGGGCACACGACAGGGATGCCCATTGTCACCCCTCTTGTTTGCCCTGGCCATGGAGCTGCTTGCGGTTCGCATTCGCTCCTCCCCCTCGATTAAAGGACTTCCAATTGCTAATATAGAGGAGCGCATTTAACTTTATGCGGATGACACATTGGTGTATCTGGCTGATACTAATGAATCACTTCAGGCCCTGTTGGTGGAGATTAATACCTTTGGAGACTATTCTGGCTTCCAGGTGAATTGGGATAAGTCTAGTCTTTCTCCTAGATGTAGAAAAATAAAAATTAAGCTGCGCTGCACAAATAATATGGCTTGGATTCAGTCTATATCCTATTAGGTCACAAAATAGAGATAGAACCATATATAAGTACAAATGTTAAGGAATAAAGTGACTTAGTGCACACAAATAAAGTGCAATTCGTATTGTACAAAGTCCCAAGGAAAATTCAACAAAACTCCAAATTCTGTGCGGTCATGAATGCCAGAAAGAAAGGTGCCGAAAGTATCTCAGGAAGAAGTGTCCAAGTAGCAGGATAGATAAAAAGCCACCACCTATCTATATCCTGCTTACCGGATGGGATGGATCCCTATAATAAGGAATCAAATGCGCTTGTGGCTCTACAGCCCAGATGGCAGTCAATCGATCCAACAAGTAAAGGGTCCTCACTTCTTAATTTGCAATCTAGCTTTCCCCTTATGTTCACATTATCGCTCTCCAACAAGTCGCCATGCAGATAATGTCCAAAAGGAAAAAAGAATCGACATAGAACAGTATTGCAAACAAAGCTAGTTTAATAAAAAATGTCAATTTCACTCACATTTGGTAGAATAACAGTAAGCGTTATATGTCTCTAGCCGGCCGGCTTTCTCGTATCGCTCGCTCCTTCCGGATGGCGATGAGGTACACACAATAGTGGCGTCAGCACGCCGCTCCTCCCTACGCCGTTTCGTCCTATCGTGGACTTCTTCCAGGGGCACCTCCTAGATGTGGCTGAGCCTCCCCTGATTCCAAGCTTCAAGTGGTATCCTCCTTTAGGTACCTTGGGGTTCTGGTGCAGACCCCTTTATCTTTATATGTCACCAATAACTTAGATCCTCTATTGGTCCGCCTTCGGGAGCAGACCAAGCAGTGGATGGATCTGCCTCTGGATCTTATGGGGAGGGCCAACGTCCTCAAAATGATCTACCTACCGAGATTACTCTATATCCTTGCCAATTCCCCTTGCAAAATACCTAAATCTATTTTTAAACGCATAGATTCAATATGTACTACTTTCCTGTGGAAGGGTGGCCTCCCCAAGGTAGCACTTGAAACACTACGGTTGCCAGCGCACTTGGCAGACCTGGCATTTCCCAACTTCTTTCTATATTATTTGGCATCCCAGTTGGTGCACATCCACGATTGGCTGTGCCCGGTCCGGCCAATGCCTGTACCTCCACAGAGGGAGCCATTGCATCTTCTCTGGAAACCCTACATAATATTATCTACAGAGGCCGGGTCCCCGATCGCCCCGGAACCTCCCTACTTGCCACTTCTCTTTCCTCTTTTTGTTATATTGTCACTAAAATATCCAGGCACACCTGGCTGAAATCTCCCAACAACCCCCTGTGGTTCAACCCCAATCTGCAGGAACTATACTCCCTTCCTGATCCCAATTGCTGGTATTCCAAGGGGGTTAAATATTTATGCCACCTGTACAATGCTCAGGGCTTTAAATCTTTTTCTCAGCTACGTTTAGATTTCGATTTACTAAGATCGTACCTATTTTATTACTACCAGCTCAGGCACGCTATCCGTGCCCAGTTTGGCTCCCTAGAAAAACAGCTCAGACAGCCAGATCCCACTAAACTTGTCTCCACCTATTATGCAGCCCTAATGACTGACTTTAACCCCAGGTTTCACAAAGCTCAGGTAAAATGGATCTCTGGACATCTCCCTGGTAGACGAGGACTGGTCAGAATCTAGTGATACGTATAAAACCTCTGTTATTGCTTCCCGGGACCGCATCATACAGGTCAAAATTTTCCATCAAACCCACCTCACTCCGGCTAGGTTACACAGGATGGGTCTCCTGCCCTCAGCTGCCTGTTCCCGCGGCTGTGGCCGGGAGGCCGATTTCTTACACTGCTTCTGGACATGCCCGGTAGTCCAGGACTTCTGGGAAGAAGTGGGTGCTTTCATCTGATCGGCGCTAGGCCTCCCAAACATAATCCACCCCAAGAACTGCCTATTAGGCATTTTTGGCGAATTACACCTATCATCACATGCCAAGAAACTGCTCCGTATACTCTTCTTCTATGTTAAAAAAGCTATTTTACTGTGCTGGAAGGGCACACAGACCTCTCTGAAATCCCTCTGGTTAAAACTTATTAATGACGCTATCCCACTGTATAAACTTACTTTTGAACTCTGGAAACGGAACAAAACCTTCCACAAAATTTGGGGTAGTTGGTTGGCTAGTCCACTAACCCTATCCCAGCACTGATTGCACTACTCTTGCTTGACCATTGATGGGCCGTGCCTCACGGATCTCTAATGTCTGGACCCCCGCTTTCGCTATATCCAGGTATTATACCTGAGCCTTTTACCACTGTGCCTACTTCATATTTTACACCGTCGTCAGTTTATTTTTCTATGTTTGAGTGTATTGCCTAATGTTTATGACCAGGTTGTCTGGTGGTTTTATTTGTGTATGTTTTTCTGTTTGTTGGTTTGTCTTAAACCTAATAAAAATATCTTAAAAAAAAAAAAAAAAAGGTTCTACCGCTGGTATGTTCACCGACCTCTGGGAGGACTGTGAAGTGGAGGCCGCCGGGGTAACTAAAGAGTCACAAAAAGTTTGAATCGTGGCAAATAGTTCTTTCTTTACAGAGGCCATCAACTCTTCATGTACAGAGGCCGATTCCTCCTGAACTAAAGAAGATATGCAGGTGCTGCATAATGCTTTCTTCCAATTCTCTCCCATCTTTGTCCTACACGAAGGACATTTCTTTTTTGGGTCAGAGCTCTTGACCTGGAGAGAAGAAAAAAAGGGGGAGAAAGCAGGGGAATTCTTAGTGAGACCTGGTCTCCATAGGTGATCCCCCCGCACAGGTGCACTAGGAAAGGTAAGTAAACTTCCAGTGCCCAGACAGGCCCTTGCCACTAGGGGGGGTAGTAAAAAAGAGAGAGACCGGAACAATAGAGGTAAAAGAAAAGGCAGACATTGACCGCTGCCTCCTACCTGAACCTTGCTGATACCTGTGCCTGTCCCAACCGCCGTAATCTCTGTGTCCTCCATTTGCAGTGTACAGCGCTCAAACAGTGGCTTCCACGCCGTTTCCAGACTCCCTTAGTGCCACTGCACCAGACTGGAAACGGAAGTAGGCCCCAGCCTCGGTCCTGCCTCTTCCCCCTGCGTCGCGCCGGAAACGACGCTGCACTAACCCGGGGATCTGTTTCCGGCCGCGCCAAAATGTCGGCGATGAGCACGTTTGAATGCTGCTAGATCCCCGCATTTTTCGGCTTTCCCCGTGCACTGAAGGAGGAAGAGGAGCCCGGCACCACCGCTCCAATCGGATTGGCCGGGAGGACCGTCAGTCTCTTCGGAGGAAAAAAAAGTAAGAGGGAAGCCCTTCCTTCAGGAACACCTGAGAGGTACTGAATCCCCCCCACCGAAGATGTTCCCTCCAGCCGGAGGAAAAACACAAAAACTGAGGTATGCTAGGGAGGTACCTCCCTTTAAAGATTTGGAGGAAGAAGGTGTTTCCTGTGGTTGAGGGTGGAGTCAGTATCTCTCAAGGTGCTTCCCTGAAAGACGCCTTGGAAAAAAAAAAAAGATTACAATACATGTCTAACAAGAACCATCAACGTACTGGTATGTTGCTGATCTATGAATGGTTAGTAGCTGACAGTACTCAATTTTCTCTAATGGTTATACCAGAATGATGCCTGCGGGTTTAGGTATCATCTTGGTATCATTATTTTCAGCCAGCTTTCATTTAAAAGCAATCCTAGCTGCTAATTAGCCTCTAGACTGCTTTTACAAGCAGTGGGAGGGAATGTCCCCGACGGATATAAACAGCGCCATTGGGAAATTGGGAAAGCATTTTATCACAGCGATCTTGGTGTGGTCATATGCTTTGAGGGCAGAGGAAAGATCTATGGTCTAATAGACCCCAATTAAAAAAAAAAAAAAGGAGTACCTGTCACTAACTATTGCCATCATAGGAAATATTTTTTTTTTCAAATGTGTAGTTTTTATTAAGCCCAACATGGGCTAAGAAAAAAAATCAATACAAACATATACAAGGGAAACATTCAGAAAGCAATTAGCAGGAGGAGGGAATAGGGAGGGGGGGGACACATCAACAGTATCACAAGGAGGAGGGGCGAGGTAGGGGTCTTGCACAATCTCAAGAAAGAAGCGTATTGCATATCAAATCAACATACACCTCATAACGAGTCCCCACAGGGCCATAGAGAACCGTCAACAGTGAGCCCCCCATGCATCAGAAAACTGAGGTCCCCAAGCCCCGACCACCCCCCCGCCCAGAAACAGGGCACGGGGGGCAGGACGGGGGGGGGGGGGGGGAGGAGCTCGCATCAGGAAAGATGGGGGTGAGGGAGCGGAGGGAATGGATAGGAAACAGTCAGGGGTAGGGCATCGGTGGAACCCCGTTTGGGTCAGGACGGACCCCAGATCACTGTGCGTATGAGGCAAAAGGCTTCCTCAGGATGTTATAAGTGTAACACCCTCTGATGAAAAGATAAAGTGGTGCCATAGCTCCCACGTCTCTTTAAATTTTTCATGCTGTTGTCTCGCAGCGAGCACCAGGTCTTCCATTGCCCTAATGTCTTCCACCCTCCAGACCCAGCTAGCTATCGTAGGTGGCGTTTGACTTTTCCAGTGGAGTGGGATGCATGATTTTGCAGCTCTCAATAAGTGGCATATGAGCGATTTTTTATACCTCTTAGGTGATATTGTGTTGACGTGTAGGAGGCAGAAGGCCGGGTTGTCCGGTATATTGTGCTCAGTAAATTTCGGAATTGTGAGCCTAACTGTAGACCAGAAATTTGACAATTTGGGACACAACAAAAATATATGCAGCAGCGTACCCCTGTCTCTCTGGCATCTCCAGCATAGTGCTGAAGAGTTAGGTAATAGGTTTGTAGGCGTGCAGGGTCAGGTACCACCTCTTCAGGAGCTTGTAGTTGGTTTCCTGTACCTTCATACATATGGAAGTCTTCAGGGCAAATAAAATAATACGCTGGGTCTGGTATGGGGTAAAAGTGCAGTTTAGGTTTGTTTCTCACTTAGTTAAATAGGCCAGGTGTGCGCTGTCCGTCTGGGATGTCAGGAGGTTGTAAATGGTGGATAGTGTCCTTAGGAGCGCACCCTACTCTGAGCAATGGGCCTCAAAGGTGGTAAGTGATTTGGCAAACCTTTGCGGGTTAGGTATGGACATCAGCAAGTGTCTCAGTTAAACTGCCGTCCAAAATGGCAGTTGGAAGGCGCCCCTTCCATCTTGCAGCTCCTCTAGAGAGGGCCAGTGGTCATTCACCAGAAAGTGCCTGACTTGTGTAAAAAAGTTCCCAACCTGGGGGTCTAGACCTGGGGGAATTTGGGGTTCCCTATAATAGGGTATAGGGGGGAGCTAGACGTGGATAGAGCCTGTTTGGAGAGCATCAGTGCCCTCGCTCTGAATGTCGTCCCTATCAGCGGGTGTCTTGACGGCAGTCGGGAGGTGCTCATAGCACCATACGGCTCCCTGCAAGGGTATGTGTATTTGCGACTGTTCGAGGTGTGTCCACAATTTCAGGTCAAAGTGAGTGCACCGCCTGGTAACATTTCTTTACATCCGGGACCGCGAGGCCACCATTACTCTTTGTCAAGGATAAAAGGGCACGGGGCAACCGCGGTTTCTTGTTAGCCCAAATAAATTTGGTGAACTGACTGTGTACTTGTTTAAAGAACACAGCTGGGATGGGAATTGGGAGTGCCTGTAGTAAATAAAGAAATTTGGGTAGAATGCACATTTTTATCAGGTTGCATCAGCCGAACCATGAGTGGAGGTCCTTGTGCCAGGACTCCAGCAGGGACCAGGTCTTAGCCAATAAAGGGGGGAAATTTAGCGTAAAGGTATGTTGGAGGTCAGCTGGAACCCAGGTGCCCAGATATTTCAGGGCAGTCTCCGTCCATGTAAAATTAAAGTTGGACTTGTGTTTGCCTGACAGTTTTGTCAGTTTGCCCTACTCCCATGGCCTCAGACTTACTATAATTGATTTTGAGGTTGGACAGGTTTCCACAGGAGTCAAATTCACGGATGAGGTTGGGGAGCGAGATTGACAGGTTTGTGAGAGAGAAGAGCAAGTCATCCGCATAGGCACAGACTTTGTAGTGGGAGTCCCCACCCTGAGGCCCTGGATATCCGGGTTGTTTCTGACTTTACATAGAAATGGTTCTAGTGATAGGGCAAAAAGAAGGGGTGACAGGGGGCAGCCCTTCCTAGTGCCGTTCTTGATTGGGAAGGGGTCAGATAGGATTCCATTCACTTTAACCTGTGGGGTAGGGGCCGAGTAGATTTGAGCTATCCACCCGATCATGGTTTCTCCAAGTCCAATATGTCTGAGGACCGAAAACATGTAGTCCTGGTTAACCCGGTCGAACGCTTTCTCAGCGTCTGTGTTGATAAAGACAGAGGGTGTGTGAGACTGGTTAGCTACATACATTAGGTTTAGAACTTTGACTGTGCTACCTCTAGCTACCCTAGAAAAAGAATAAAATAATTTAAACACTTGATCCAGGTGGACTAACTCTTGTAGGTGGCTAGCTAGTCAGGTTGCTAAAAACTTGGTAAACAGCTTGAGATCCGTATTTAGGAGGGAGATCGGCCTATAACTGCTGTTATCTTTAGGGATAACCGTGATGTGTTCCCTCAGGTTTTCACCCGGGAAGGCCGCTGTGGTCCCTAACTTGTTGTAAAAGGACACCATGTGGGGACTCAGAGATGGGAGGAGCATCTTATAATACTGTAAGGTGAGGGAATTTGGGCGGAAGATAGATAGGCTTCAATCAGGGGTTGCGTTCTGGGGGGGGGGGGGGGTATTATACAACTTTGCATAGTACTCCCTGAAGGTATTGGCTATTTGACGAGGTAAAACAGACCTTCACGTCAGCAATCGGACCAATCCCTGCTGACTCATGTTCAAGTCCTCATTTGCATGCCTCTCTGAAGGAGAACTCGATGTACTTTACAATTGACCAATAGGAAAGCGATTGTTGGGGGCGGGATGTTCCAAATTCTGTTTAAAAAGAGTGTTGTGTACTTCCAATAAAGGTCTTCCTGTTTGAACTTACATACAGCCTGCCTGGTGTTTTGTTCTAATGGATCCCGAACGGCACATAGCTGTAGTTCGGATCCCGGAGCCTCGGATGACCGAACCATCAGACGTTGCAATCTGCAAGCTGACTCAATAGTAGCAGAGGAGTGTCGGGAGAGCGGAAGTGAGCGAGCAAGGGTCTCGTTACATTGGAGGCAGCAGTGGGATTGGTCCGATAGCTTGAATGGAGGGACTGTTATGTGTAATGAGATGGAAGCCCCAGGGGGCAATCAATGTACACAATAGCCAGACACAGAACAATGGAGCCGTCTGGCCTTAAGACAGAGCAGAAGACCCCCCACTGTGTAACAGATTTCAAAGAGATACCCTTCAGCATTCCAAGGTCCATGACACCGTCTTAATGTAGGGGACGTAGGTTTGCATTCTTAGGTCTTTAACTGCCCTGGCCAGAATCCGCCCACATTTATTCCCCGACTTGTAAGATACAAAGCGGCATTTTTGAACAGCCGCCTTGGCCCTGTAGCTGAGGAGCTCATTAATCTGGGTGCAGATGGAGTCAGTCAGTTCAGCTTCCCTTATGTTGTGAATCCATGACCGGGAGGTTGGCTAGGAGTATTTTTAGCTATTCTCCTTTTTCTCTTATGATGCGTGCGCCGTGTTTTATAAAGATACCCCTGATGACCGCCTTGTGCGCCTCCCACACCGCCCCCGGGGTACAGGAGACTGCTGTGTTGGTCTGGAAGTAAAATTCCAGTTCTCGGTTTACCTCTTCCATGACGTCCGGGTTCTGTAGCAGGCTTTCATTTAGCCGCCAAAAGCCCTGTTTAAGTGGTTATCGGAGAGCTTGTAGGTCAGTGTGATAGGGGCATGGTCAGACTAAGTCCGGAGGCCCTATAGCGGTGTCCTGCACAGCGTGTAGTTGACTATGTGGAATAAGGAAATAGTCTATCCTAGTGTACAAGAAAAAACAGCAATCAGCGTACAAATGTTACAAAAAAAACTAAATTGATTGCAAGCTGAACACCAGAGGCAATCACAAAAAACTAAAACAAAGTACAAATGATAAATAATGAAAGTGCAGTGCAAATAAAGTCCTTGACTGAAGAATCAAGAAATAAGAAGACACCCAGTGAGATAGCAAAAATCTTCGGCAAATGTGATGATTATCCTCCACCAGTATAAGAAATGCCTCCTTACCAGATGAGTTGGACCATATGTTTTCACAAGTGGTCAAAGACAGCTTGTTCTCACCATAAGGGAGATGCAGTGGAGTCCAATGCAGCAGTGAATAGTAGGTCCAATGTGGAATAAAAAAATAAAAACACATTCTAAGTGTAGACTGTATTTATTCCAGGGAAAGGTAAAAAACAGCACTTCTCCATACTACAGTCAGTCTGGTATGTCTGCAGAAAACAACTGGCCAGTAGGCGATAGGCAATGTAAAATAAAGTAAAAACTTGGAGCAACAGCCACGAGCAGCAGCAGAAAGGACGCGGGTGACGTCACAGAAAAAACTCCTCCCCGTACGCACGTTACGTCCGGATTGGACTTCATCAGCGGCGGCTCACCCTTATGGTGAGAACAAGCTGTCTTTGACCACTTGTGAAAACATATGGTCCAACTCATCTGGTAAGGAGGCACTTCTTATACTGGTGGAGGATATCATCACATTTGCCAAAGATTTTTGCTATCTCACTGGGTGTCATCTTATTTATTTTTTTTGGAAATTTCTGTTTATTAAAGGTTTTATACACTGTAATGTTTGGGGGACCAGCTTGATCGCAGGACACAGGCTTTTTAAATCAAAACTAAGGTTTATTAAACTTAAATGGCTTAGCAGCAGCAAAAACAAAGGAAATAACAGTCTCACCGACTTGTACAGCTCAGAACTGCTATCGCAGTTAAATAGTCCTTGCAGGTAAGTCCTTCAGTAGCAGGCTTTCAGGCAACACACTGCCAAGTCCTTTCACAGCTTTTCATAGCTTCCACAGCTTTCCTTGTCCACCATTCACCATGCATAGACTCTCCTACACTCCTTCACTCTCACCTGCACTTCCTGTCTGCTTTAAACTACTTCCTTACACAGGTGCGTTAACCCTTTCCGTTCCCTTAAAGGCACCACAGTCCAAACAGAGGGGAAATATAACGTCCTTCCAGGACCCAGCCATGGCGTCCTGTACAACACATACAACAAAAACATTCCTTGGCACACCGCCAAGCTTAGCTATCGGTCAACATGACCGGGAACATATAACCGTGCCATCGCAGGTGGCATATTCCCCAACAAAACCCTCCCACACCGTCCCCCCCTACTCAGTTCCCCTTCCCCACCAAAGCATATCTGAGGACATATTTAGCAGTAGCACTCCCTCTCAGTGGTATGTCACAAACATTATCCCCGATGCACCAGAAATGAGTTCCCCCTACAACTTACACATGCATCAATAAGATTCAATTATCCTTCCCCTTACCCAACCGTTTGGTCAGATTCATACCAGGCCCTCCACACCTTCTCGAATTTCCCAACACATCCCCGAGATAGGTACGTTGCCTTATAATATGGGAGCATTGCGTTTACCAAACCTTTCCAAAAAGCAACCTCCGGGGCCCCTGGACTCCTCCATTTAAGCAAAATAGCTTTCTTCCCATAGAACAACAAGATACTCAATAATGTTCTGTGAGCCCTAAACGGGACCACCTCCTCCACCAGGCCAAGTAAACAGACACTAATTTCCCGCAGGACAGGTACCCCTAGAACCCCTTCAATACAGGCCGTGACCCCGGTCCAAAACAATTGGATCTGGGGGCAACCCCAAAACACGTGATGCGCGTCCGCAGGGGCGAACATACACCTCCAACATTCGGAGGGCACCGAGGGATATATCGATGCCAACCTGGCAGGGGTATAATACACTCTGTGCAGGAACTTGAATTGAATTAGCCTGTCCCTAGCCGCTACCAAATACTTAAAGGGACGGTCCCACTCCTCCCCCTGTATACCCGGGACCTCCGCCACCGACCGCTCTCTGCACTTGAGTAATGCTTTGGGACTAGCTTTAAATAGCTCTTTATAGGTCACTGACAAGGTCTTGGGCAGGTCATCAGTCATAAGTAGGTCCTCCAACCTAGAAGGGAAGGATTCAACCGTCTGAGTTCCAAACTGAGTTTGATAGGCATGTCTTAGGCTCAAATAACGAAAAAATTTAGAGTTCGGAAGATCATGTTTGGCTTTCATTTGATCAAACGTCAAAAGTTCCCCATCCCGAGTAACATCCCTGAGCTGCTTAACCCCCTTAGACGCCCACCCGGCCGCATCGTCTAATTTGTAAAATTGTTGTAGTTTTGGATTCATTCACAGTGCTGTTGAGGGGGAAAGCCCTTTATAACTTGGAGAGGCCAGCCTCTCCACCTCCTCCCAAGCCTTAACAGTAGCCTTCATTGAGTCCGTAAGAGGAAGATCCCTGCCCGTGCCCCTATGGATGGCCAGACGGAGAGACTCGTACGACCCCAGATGAGCTGCCTCAAGCACAGTGGCCGAAACTCCCGCGTCAGAGCTCAGCCATCTATGTACAAACACTAACTGACCAGCCAAGTAATACTTGCGCCAGTCAGGTAGCGCCAGACCACCCTGACCCCATGGTTCCTGCAGGACCTTCAACCCCACCCTAGGCATTTTTGGTGTCCAGAGAAACGAGCTAGTGATACTATTGAGTTTCCGAAAGAAAGACTTCGGTATCCATACCGGGGCATTCCTCAGAAAGTACAGTATAACCGGGAGAATCTCCATTTTAAGAGGTTAATCCTACCAATCAATGATAAGGGAAGCTTTTGCCAAACCAGTGCTTTTTGTTTGAAGAACGTCAAAAGTGGCAGCAAGTTGAGAGACATGTAGTCCATCACGCTTGCTGTGACTTTCACCCCCAGATATGTTATTTGCGTGAACCATTTAAGTGGCAGGTCGGGATTCGCTCTTGCCCTAGCCTCTTCATCCAAAGGAAGTATGGATGACTTCCCCCAGTTGACCTTCAGCCCGGAGTATGTAGTAAACTTGTCCATAATACCCAGAGCGGTGACTAATGATTCCCCGGGATCCCTCAAGGACAGCAGAAGGTCATCAGCATATAATGCCAAGCCCTCGTCAATACTACCCACCCTGATGGCCTTCACCTCCTCCGTCGCCCTCAGAGCCACTGCCAGGGGCTCCATCATGAGGGCAAACAAAAAAGGTGACAGCGGGCACCCCTGTCTAGTGCCTCTCCCTATCGTGAAATACTCAGAGATAGACCCCCCCCATACGAATGGCCGTCCTAGGCGCACTGTATAGCAATATGATCCACTGCCGAAATGACTGGCCAAAGCCCATAGACTCAAGGACTGTGTGCATAAAATGCCAGTCCACCGAGTCAAAGGCCTTTTCTATATCAATAGAAACTATTATCCTGCAGGACGAATCCAAGTTAGGGAGCTGTAAATGTGTGAAAAGTCTCCTCAAATTAGTATCAGTGGACTTACCCGGCATAAAACCCGTCTGGTCCACATCCACCAAAGATGATATCACCAGAGCTAGCCTCTTTGCTAAGACTTTCGTCAGAATTTTAAGATCCATATTGAGAATTGCAATGGGTCTGTAGGACGAACATTCCAGCGGGTCCTTACCCGGCTTAGGTAATAGGATAATATAGGCATCAAGAATTGACGCCGGAAGCTCCTTTTTTTCTATGCAACACGCAAACAAGGTCGTAAGTCTGGGGGCCAATTGTTCCAACATATAATTTGTAAAAATCCGCCGGGAATCCATCCGGACCCGGCGCTTTATTAGGTGGGAAAGCAAAAATCGCTGCCTCTACCTCCTTTTTTGTAATTTTGGCATCCAAGGCCATGCATTCTTCATCAGTAAGTTTGGGAAGGGACAAACTACCCAGCAGATCTCTCAGTGCTTCATGATCATACGACGGGATGGGGGCGTAGAGGGCAGAAAAATATGCCTGGAACTCAGCCAAAACTGCAGTCGGTCCCCAACCAGATCTCCACCTGACCCCTTTACCACTGAAATATGTTCAATATGGTTTTGGTCTATATAAAATATATAGATGCGCTAATATTAACTTAAAAGGTGATATAACGTAAAAAGAAAACTAATCAGGGAGAACACTCCATAAACTGTGAATTACTAATATGTCCTTAATTAGTGCACAGTGATTAGCAGGATTCCATGCAGGGAAAAAATCACTCTCTTCAATCTGAATGCTAATCCAGCCCTCCACCGCTGTGATCAGATGATACAGGCACTCACAGACAGGGATTGCATGAAAGAAAAGAGAAAAAAAACCTCATTGCGCAATATTCGATGACAGATCATAAAATGTAATCAGAGCATTGACATATGCACTCACGAATCCCCGCTTTCAGTAAAGCATAAAAACGCCACTCAGTATGTTGTTTCCTCAGCTCGATCCGATGCACTCGGATTCGATCGCAGGCTCCTCCCAACTGTCTGTGAGTGCCTGTATCATCTGATCACAGCGGTGGAGGGCTGGATTAGCATTCAGATTGAAGAGAGTGATTTTTTCCCTGCATGGAATCCTGCTAATCACTGTGCACTAATTAAGGACATATTAGTAATTCACAGTTTATGGAGTGTTCTCCCTGATTAGTTTTCTTTGTACGTTATATCACCTTTTAAGTTAATATTAGCGCATCTATATATTTTATATGTTTCACTGTTTGGATTTGGTATCACTCAAGATAGCAGCTATATTATTTGTTTTTTTATTTTTGGTGCACGTGGAATTGATTATTTAATTAGCGCTGTAGTATATTTTTCACATTAAATGGTTTTGGTCTGCCACCAACCTAGCCAGCAATTTTCTGTTTTTATCCCCCTCAGAAAATAACGAGTTTGCTCTATGCTTAGCTTCCGTATGCGCTAGGTCATTGTAGTGGATGGAAAGTCTGCGTCTAGCTTCTAACAGGGCAGCATACGTGTCATCAGTTTTATCAGTAGCATGGACAGTCGCACATTCACGCTCCCTATCCTGCAGCCCCAGAACTTCAGCGTTTTGATCTACTCTCACCCTCTTGATAGCCGTGATAGATTCGCCTCAAATCACCTCCTTAAAGGCGTCCCAGACCACCGGCGGATCTGCCAAGTCCTCATTCAGGGCCCAATAGTTATCCACAGCCTCAAGCAGATGCGTAGAGACCTGTTCATCCTGTAGCCAACCCGGGGACAACCTCCAACTCCTCACCCCCCCAACTGCCGGAAAGAGCAAGGAGACAGCGAGTGGATTGTGATCTGATAAACCTCCCGCCAAATATTCTGCCCCCCTCACATAGGACAGCATAGCCTGGTTCCCAAATGCTAGATCTATCCTAGCCGAGGAGCGATGGGTCTGTGAAAGGTGAGAATAGCATATAGTGGTTAGGTTCTTAGCTTGCCATATCTCAGTTAAACCTGCCATGGAAACCCAAGCCAACAAGTCCTGTGACCCACCCCGCCCGGGATTGGAAGAATCCAGCACCCCCAACGTGGCATTGAAATCTCCCATCATCAGAAGCGGCAAATGAGGATGTGGTGCCAACTTTACATAGAGATCATACAATAATTGTATAGCAAAAGGAGGTGGTACATATACATTTACAAGTAGCATTTTGCGGTTACCTATATCTAGAACCACTGCCACATATCGTCCCCCAGGGTCAGTTATCACCTGATGAATCGTGCAGGGAAGCGTCCTACTAATAAGTATAGACACCCCCCTGGCAAATGTGGAGTATGTGGCATGAAATGCCTTTTGAATCCAATGTTTACGTAAGGCCAGAATTCTACTACCCTCCAGGTGAGTCTCCTGCAGGAGGACGCATGCGGCCTAACTGTTTTCAGATACTGGAACATTGAGGCCCTTTTAAATTTAATATTCAGCCCCCGGATGTTCCACGATACAAACTTAACCACATTAGCCATATTCTTTCTTACCAAACATTCCCCAGGTGCATCTGAGACGTGCCCAGAAGTTTAATACAGAACACCATACCATAACCTGAAAAGAGGCCCACGCTGATCGAGGACTGGGAACTGAGTAGCAAGCATATAGAACAAAAACAAACCCCCCACACCCCAACCATAACAACCCACCCCCCCTGCCATTATACCAGAACCAAAAAATAAAAAATAAAAAAAATAAACCATGAAGCAAAAAGGCTTCAAAGAACCCCATTGTCTGGTATGCAGCTTCAAACCCCCAAAACAGTGCAAACACCCAAAAAATCAGATGTTTCCGGAAGGTCCTCCGAACGGTCACTTGTCCAACAGTGAAAACTGAAAAAGTCTTCTTTAGCCCCAGAGAGCTCCGCCAAAACAGCTTCAACGTGGAGCCACAAACTCAGGACCTAAAATCCAGTGGAGGAAAGTACAGTACACCACCGCCATCTAGTGGCGTCTGGCTGATAGAGCATATAAGGCACATGTTATCAAAAATGCAATAACACAGAAATTATCATTAGCACTCTGTCCCTTCTGTGCAATTTTTAGGAACAACTTGTAAAAAGAAAAACCACAGGAATAAAAGAAAAGACAAAAATCGTATATAAAATTGAAAAATATGCCTCGCAGCATCAGGCAACAGGAAAAAATTGTACTGCAAGCTGATGCAGATATAAAGAAAAAAGAAACAAGGAGAAATTCAACAGGCCCAGACACGCAGGCACCTCAGCTCTGCCAGCAAAAACATGGTGACCAGGCACAGTGCTGCCGGCCAGGATACCAGAGAGTTAGGGAATAGAACAATACTCATCTTGTGACGAATCCTCCTCATAGATTCCTGTCCAGCCAGTCGCACGCATCACGTGGGTTGTCAAAAAACTTCACAGTACCTTGATATTGAACACGCAGTTTACTGGGATAAAGCATGCTGTACTGTGTGTTCTTCTCTCGCAATCTTTTCCTGACATCATTAAAGGAACGCCGTCTTCTCTGTGTTTCCGCCGAGAAATCAGGGAAAAGCATTACCTTGGCATTTTCATACTTCAGGTCTTGGGCCTTCCTGGATGCTGTTAGGACCATGTCCCTATCCCTGTAATTCAGGAATCTCACCAGAAAGGGACGTGGGTAGTCACCCGGGGGTCTCCTACCCATAGGCACCCTATGCGCCTGTTCAACCACATAAGTTGGTGGTCGCTCACCCAAGTTCAGGAGTTGTTTAAAAAATATTTCTGCAAAGGTGGTGGATTGTGGGTCTTCTGCCCCCTCCGGCAGTCCAACCACGCAAACATTATTTCTCCTTTGCCTGTCTTCGGCATCATCTGCACGGTCCTATAGGAGTCTCACCACGGCCTGCAGTTCGGATAACTGATTGCCCTGGGATTGTGTCTCATCCTCCACATTAAAAATCCTCTCCTCCGCTTCCGTTAGCCTCCCCCTAATTTTATCCAGGTCATGTCTAATCAGGGTACATTCTGTGGCAAGGTGGTCAATGCTCACCATTACTGCGACCTTGCTGGCGTTGATTGCCTCCAGGATCGGCCGGGTAATCGGCCGAGCTGCATCCTGAACCGGAGGGACAGGCGGGGGCTCCTCCGTCCGGATTACCTGTTCAACCCCCTCCATCTGAGCCATCTTCGTCGCAGGCTTCTTGGCGCTTCTGGAGGAAGAAGGGGAAGGCAAGATGGCGGCGGCAGAGGCCTCGTCCGCGCCTCGTGAGGAGCGGGTCTGGCGCTGGCTCTTTGGGGTCTGATGGCCGTGTTTCGCTGCCCCCTTTCTCATGTCCAGACGTTTCCCCACCTGGATCAGGGGTGCAATCCCCGAAAACAGGGCTCAAAAGGCTCCAAAATCAAATGAAAGAGCAGGAGTATTGCGGAGCTCTCTCAGAGCACGTCCTGCCTCGCTCACATCCGGACACGCCCCAACCGTGTCATCTTATTGTTTGATTCTTCAGTCAAGGACTTTATTTGCGCTGCACTTTTATTATTATTTATCCTACAGTTTGTGGGGGGGGGGGGAGAGTAAAACGTGTAATCCTGTTTGCCCGGGTGTTGAAGCCGGCACACGTCTATCAATTGTGCAGAGTGTAGGTCTGTAGAAATTTGTTTGCAGGCTTTCGTTGGCAAAGAGGACGTTCCTGAGGACGTATAAATGCCAGGGGACATCGGGGCGTTAAAGTCTCCTCCTAGTACGAGTTGACCCTCCCGAAAACGAGACAATCTCGAGAGAGTGCGGCGTATGAAAGAGTCTTGTCCCTCGTTCGGAGCGTATATGGTTGCAAATGTTCGTTGTATGTCCCCCACCGAACCTTTAATGAACGTGTAGCGTCCCTTCGAGTCTATCAACGAATCCCGGAGGGACCATTGTATTCTGTTGGACAGGAGAATAGAGGTGCCCCTGGATTTAGTTTTGTTGGTGGAATGGTAGGCTAAGAGGAAGAATCTGTTTTTGAGGACCGGTAGTCGGTCTTCCTTTAAGTGGGTTTCTTGGATGAAGGCTATATCCACCCGTGCTTTCCTCAAATCGTTCTTCAGCATGCGTCGCTTTTCCGGTGTGTTAAGGCCCTTTGCATTAATGGAGTAAACCGCGAGACCGTCCATCCCCAAACCGGAGGGGGAGAAATAAAGGCCGGGAGGGGAAGCGGCCCTAAGGAGATGCTCCCGACCCATCCCGCCCAGCAGAGGCCAAGGTGGCCACAGAAATCCTGCCGATAGCACCCATATCCCCGGGGAGACACCGAGCACCCACCCGACCCCTGCACGGCCCATCCGCCCGCCGGGGGGGACAACCGCACAGAGCCCCGCGTCCGCCACCCCCCCAGTGCCCCCGAAGCAGGCACACCATCGGTTGGCCACGGGGCGTCCTCAACCCATGGTCAGCCCGTGCACCTCCCCCAACAGACCCCAGATAACCATGCACAAACATTCAGCTGATATATATATATATATATATATATATATATATATATATATATATATATATATATATATATATGGCTTTTTTTCAGGGGGAACTTGGGGGAACTCAGTTCCACCACCTCTGGCTCAGACCCTTTGGTGCCTGCTCACCACAATCACTTGTAAACACAGAAGTCTGGTTTCTGTGTTTACAAGTGACAGCTTTGTAACCCCCTGAACTCTGCACTCTGTATGTAATGCAATTCTGGAATTTAATGCCCCTTTAAGACCCTTCTACTGTTTGTGAAATCTGAACGGGTCGTGGTTGAGTTCCTGCACCTATTTTCTGAGAAAAAAAGCTCACACACAGTACAGACCAAAAGTTTGGACACACCTCATTCAAAGAGTTTTCTTTATTTTCATGACTATGAAAATTGTAGATTCACACTGAAGGCATCAAAACTATGAATTAACACATGTGGAAATTATACATAACTAGAGTTGAGCGGACACCTGGATGTTCGGGTTCGGGTCCGAACCCGAACTTTTAAAAAAAAGTCCGGGTTCGGGAACCCGAACACGAACTCCGAACCCCATTGTAGTCAATGGGACACGGACTTTTAAAGAAAAAAAAATGCGCGGAGGTCCCCGCAAATCCAATAACCAGACCCTTTAGGTCTGGTATGGATATTAAGGGGAACCCCGCCGTCAATTAAAAAAAAAAATGACGTGCAGTTCCCCCTAAATATCCATAACCAGACCCGTTATCCGAGCACGTTGACCTGGCCGGCCGCAGAAAAGAGGGGGGGGACAGAGTGTGGCCCCCCCCCTCTCCTGAACCGCACCAGGCCACATGCCCTCAACATGGGGAGGATGTCCCCATGTTGATGGGGACAAGGGTCTCATCCCCACAACCCTTGCCCGGTGGTTGTGGGGGTATGTGGGCGGGATGTTTATCAGAATCTGGAAGACCCCTTTAACAAAGGGGACCCCCAGATCCTGACCCCCCCGTGTGAAATGGTAATTGGGTACACTGTACTCCTACCATTTCACGAAGGAAGTGTAAAGTATTGCAAAAAAACACACTGACACCATAGAATAAAGTCCTTTATTATAAAAAAAAAAAATAAAAAAACTCCAGCAGTGAGAAATCCACTCATTCCCGGCTTCCTGCGTTGTCCTGATCCTGCGATGGCTGCGGGTGATCTCCAGCGATGAGAAGATCCTGCGTCGGGTGATCTCCGCTCCAGCGCTGAGAAGATCCATCCATCCAGCGCAGCAGCATCCCCGACCTCCTCTCACCGCTGGACACAGCCCAGCGAATGACGCGCTGCAGCTGTGACATTACTTATATAGAGGAGGCAGGGCCACCCGTCACGTGACCCCGCACCCTCTGACGTACCCTCTGCTACGTCACTGGGTAAGCCCAGGGTCTTTCCTCTTCCAGGAAAGACCCTGGGCTTACACAGTGACGTAGCAGAGGGTACGGGGTCACGTGACGGGTGGCCCTGCCTCCTCTATATAAGTAATGTCACAGCTGCAGCGCGTCATTCGCTGGGCTGTGTCCAGCGGTGAGAGGAGGTCGGGGATGCTGCTGCACTGGATGGATGGATCTTCTCAGCGCTGGAGCGGAGATCACCCGACGCAGGATCTTCTCATCGCTGGAGATCACCCGCAGCCGTCGCAGGATCAGGACAACGCAGGAAGCCGGGAACGAGTGGATTTCTCACCACTGGAGTTTTTTTTTATTTTTAATAAAGGACTTTATTCTACGGTGTGTGTGTGTGTGTGTTTTTTTGCAATACTTTACACTTCCTTCGTGAAATGGTAGGGGTACAGTGTACCCCATTACCATTTCACACAGGGAGGGGGGGTCAGGATCTGGGGGTCCCCTTTGTTAAAGGGGTCTTCCAGATTCTGATAAACCTCCCGCCCGCATACCCCCACAACCACCGGGCAAGGGTTGTGGGGATGAGACCCTTGTCCCCATCAACATGGGGACGTCCTCCCCGTGTTGAGGGCATGTGGCCTGGTGCGGTTCAGGAGAGGGGGGGGCGCACTCTGTCCCCCCCTCTTTTCTGCGGCTGGCCAGGTCAACGTGCTCGGATAACGGGTCTGGTTATGGATATTTAGGGGGAACCGCACGTCATTTTTGTTTTAAATTGACGGCGGGGTTCCCTTGAATATCCATACCAGACCTGAAGGGTCTGGTTATGGATATTTAGGGGGAACCGCACGTCTTTTTTTTAAATTGACGGCGGGGTTCCCCTTAATATCCATACCAGACCTAACTCCGAACTCGAACTCCAATCCCGGACCCAAACTTTTTTCAATTATTCGGGTTCGGGTAAAAACCCAAAGTCCGTACCGAACTTTACAGTTCGGGTTCGCTCAACCCTATACATAACAAAAAAGTGTGAAACAACTGAAAATATATTTCATCCTCTAGGTTCTTCAAAGTAGCCACCTTTTGCAGCAGACACATCTTCTACTTCATGGTAGAATATCTGCTAGGAAACCACTGCTAAAGAAAGGCAACAAGCAGAAGAGACTTGTTTGGGCTAAAGAACACAAGGAATGGACATTAGACCAGTGGAAATCTGTGCTTTGGTCTGAGGAGTCCAAACTTGAGATCTTTGGTTCCAACCCCTGTGTCTTTGTGCGACGCAGAAAAGGTGAACATATGGACTCTACATGCCTGGTTCCCACCCTGAAGCATGGAGGAGGAGGTGTGATGGTGTGGGGGTGCTTTGCTGGTGACACTGTTGGGGATTTATTCAAAATTGAAGGCATACTGAACCAGCATGGCTACCACAGCATCTTGCAGCGGCATGCTATTCCATCCAGTTTGCGTTTAGTTGGACCATCATTTATTTTTCAACAGGACAAGGACCCCAAACACACCTCCAGGCTGTGTAAGGGCTATTTGACCAAGAAGGAGAGTGATGGGGTGCTGCGCCAGGTGACTACCTCTTGAAGCTCATCAAGAGTATGCCAAGAGTGTGCAAAGCAGTAATCAAAGCAAAAGGTGGCTACTTTGAAGAACCTAGAAGATGAAATATATTTTCAGTTGTTTCACACTTTTTTGTTATGTATAATTTCCACATGTGTTAATTCATAGTTTTGATGCCTTCAGTGTGAATCTACAATTTTCATGGTCATGAAAATAAAGACAACTCTTTGAATGAGAAGGTGTGTCCAAACTTTTGGTCTGTACTGTATATATATATATATATATATATATATATATATATATATATATATATATATATATATATATATATATATATATATATATATATATATAAAGAGTTTGCAGGCATTGAAATATATCATTGGCTAGCATATAAGTCACCATACAGTCCCCATATCCCCCAGGTTGCCCCTGTCTCCACAGCAAAAAGGTGGCAGCAATGTCCCACTCCGACCCCAGGGGGCCCCACCCTCCTCCCCCCAGACCACAGAGAGGCCCCATGTCAATCAGCGGGGGCATCCGCCGTGCACGTCTGTCCTCCTATGGCCCCCGGGCCGGAGAGGATCCAAGGATCAGTGCGCCTTGGTGGCGTTTAAGGGTACTCAAAATGTCCTCTGTCTGTAGGACCAGCCAGGCGGAGAGCATAGGGGATATTTACATTCCCTGAGATAACAATAAAAATGGTAAAAAAAAATAAAAATGGAAGGAACAGTTTACAAATAAAAGAAAAAAAGAAAAAAAAAAACACACCCCTGTCCCCCCCTGCTCTTGCGCAAAGGCGAACGCAAGCGTCGGTCTGGCGTCATATGCAAACAGCAATTGCACCATGCATGTGAGGAATCACTGCAAAGGTCAGATCGAGGGCAGTAATTTTAGCAGTAGACCTCCTCTGTAAATTGAATGTGGTAACCTGTAAAGGCTTTTAAAAATGTATGTAGTTTGTCGCCACTGCACGTTTGTGCGCGATTTTAAAGCATGTCGTGTTTGGTATCCATGTACTCGGCCTAAGATCATATTTTTTATTTCATCAAAAATTTGGGAAATAGTGTGTTTTAGTGCATTAAAATAAAAAATAAAAAAGTATTTTTTCCCAAAATCACTGCACAAATTGTGTGAAGAAAAAAAAAAAAAAAAAAACACCCACCATTTTAATCTGCAGGGCCTTTGCTTTAAAAACATATATAATGTTTGGGGGTTCAACTTAATTTTCTTGCAAAAAAAAAAAAAAAAGTTTTCATGTAAACAAAGTGTTAGAAAGAGCTTTGTCTTCAAGTGGTTAGAGTGGGTGATGTGTGACATAAGCTTCTAAATGTTGTGCATAAAATGCCAGGACAGTTCAAAACCCCCCCAAATAACACCATTTTGGAAAGTAGACACCCCAAGCTATTTGCTGAGAGGCATGTCGAGTCCATGGAATATTTTATATTTTGACACAAGTTGCGGGAATTTTTTTTTTTTTTTTTTGCGCAAAGTTGTCACTAAATGATATATTGCTCCAACATGCCATGGGCATATGTGGAATTACACCCCAAAATACATTCTGTTGCTTCTCCTGAGTACGGGGATACCACATGTGTGAGACTTTTTGGGAGCCTAGCCGCATACGGGACCACAAAAACCAAGCACCGCCTTCAGGCTTTCTAAGGGTGTAAATTTTTGATTTCACTCCTCACTGCCTATCACAGTATCGGAGGCCATGGAATGCCCAGATGGCACAAAACCCCGCCAAATGACCCCATTTTGGAACGTAGACACCCCAAGCTATTTGTGAGAAAAACAATCAGCGCCACAATACTAATAAATTACTCCTATAATGACATGAGAAAAAAAGATCTACTGATGAAGGCCAATGAGAGGCCGACACGCGTTTAGAGGGGAGGAGTCGTATCTGTGATGTCAGGCGAAGCACCGCAAGTCTTGATCTGCGGTGAATGAGCTGGTGATTTGATACATGCTGTTTTTATTGTTATTTCTTGTAAGTGTAACTTTTTAGGGGGCCTTTTTAATAAATTTAAAAGCAGAGAACACTATGGTACTTGTGTTTTTGTTTCATGTCCTTAACCCCTGGATATATAAGTGGAATTGATTATTAACCGCTTCCCGACCAGCTGCCGCAGTTTTACGGCGGCAGGTCAGCTCCCCTGCGCGAGAGCACGTAATATAACGTCGGCTCTCGCGCAGGCCACTAGGCCCCCCGCGATCGCCGCCGGGCACACGCGATCGCTCGTTACAGAGCGGGGACCGGGAGCTGTGTGTAAACACACAGCTCCCGGTCCTGTCAGGGATGAAATGTATACAATGTATGAACAGCGATCAGTCATTTCCCCTAGTGAGGCCACCCCCCCTACAGTTAGAACACACCCAGGGAACATACTTAACCCCTTCACTGCCAGTGGCATTTTCATAGTAATCCAATGCATTTTTATAGCACTGATCGCTATAAAAATGCCAATGGTCCCAAAATGTGTCAAAAGTGTCCGAAGTGTCCGCCATAATGTCGCAGTACCGAAAAAAAAAAAAACGCTGATCGCCGCCATTTCTAGTAAAAAAAAATATTAATAAAAATGCCATAAAAATATCCCCTATTTTGTAAACGCTATAACTTTTGCGCAAACCAATTAATAAGCGCTTATTGCGATTTCTCCTACGAAAAATATGTAGAATACGTATCGGCCTAAACTGAGGGAAAAAAATATATTTTATATATTTTTGGGGGATGTTTATTATAGCAATATGGTCTGGTGGTTAAGTGGTTAAGTGGTTAAAAAGAGAATGGAGGAAGGTGGTATTTGGAGACAATTCAAACGTTGATTACCCACACAGAGGTGCAGTCTGGAGACTGTAGGAATTACTACCATTGGTAAAGTGGATCGATCGTGGTGGACACGTGGAGTGATCGGTCTATGAGTTTTATACTCATCCATGAGGTGAGCAGGCATTTTAGCAGGTGGTGGTGTGCACTGAATATTGGATCCATTTAAATAGGATTTTTCCAGTGACAGTTTGGAAACCTACATATGAACAGTTTTTTTTATTTATTTTCTTCTTTCATAAATTGTTTTATGGAATGTATAATTATTTGTTTATATAAGATTTATAGATACGCAGCGCTGCACTATTTTCACAAAATTAAGACCCCAAGCTATTTGTTGAGAGGTATGGTGAGTATTTTGCAGATCTCGCTTTTTGTCACAAAGTTTTGAAAATTGAAAAAATAAAAAAAATACATTATTTTTCTTTCTTTATTTTCAAAAACAAATGAGAGCTGTACAATACTCACCATGCCTCTCAGCAAATGGCTTAGGGTGTCTACTTTCCAAAATGGGGTCATTTGGGGGGGGGGGGGTTTGTGCTATTTCGGCATTTTATGGCCTTCGAAACTGATAGCTAGTGAGGAGTGAAATCAAAAATTTGCGCCCTTAGAAATCCTGAAGGCGGTGCTTGATTTTCGGGGGCCCGTATGCGGCTAGGCTCCCAAAAGGTCCCCGTACTCAGGAGAAGCAGCAACATGTATTTTGGGGTGCAATTCCACATATAACCATGGCATGTTTGAGAAATATATAATTTAGTGACAACTTTTTGTAATTTTTTTTGGTCATCACTTGGGGCAAAAAAATTTCAATATTCAATGGGCTCAACATGCCCCATAGCAAATAGCTTGGGGTATCTACTTTTCAAAATGGGGTAATTTGGGGGGGGGGGTTGTGTGCCATCTTGGCATTTTTGGCCTTCAAAACTGTAAGAGGTAGTGATAGGTAGCGAGGAGTGAAATCAAAAATGTACACCCTTAGAAAGCCTGAAGGCGGTGCTTGGTTTTTGGGGCCCCATACGCGGCTAGGCTCCCAAAAAGTCCCAAACATGTGGTATCCCCGTACTCAGGAGAAGCAGCAAAATGTATTTTGGGGTGTAATTCCACATATGCCCATGGCATGTGTGAGAAATATATCATTTAGTAACAACTTGGGGCAAAACGAAAATAAAAAAAAAATAAAAAAAATTCCCGCAACTTGTGTCAAAATATAAAATATTCCATGGACTCGACATTCCTCTCAGCAAATAGCTTGGTGTGTCTATTTTCCAAAATGGGGTCATTTTGGGAGTTTTAAACTGTCCTGGCATTTTATGCACAACATTTAGAAGCTTTTGTCACACATAACCCACTCTTCTAACTACTTGAAGACAAAGCCCTTTCTGACACTTTTTGTTTACATGAAAACATTTTTTTTTTTTGCAAGAAAGTTAAGTTGAACCCCCAAACATTATATATTTTTTTAAAGCAAAGGCCCTACAGATTAAAATGGTGGGTGTTGCATTTTTTTTCCCCACACAGTATTTGCAAAGCGATTTTTCGAACACATTTTTTGGGGAATTTTTTATTTTTTATTTTAATGCACTAAAACACACTATATTGCCCAAATTATTGATGAAATAAAAAAGATGATCTTAGGCCGAGTACATGGATACCAAACATGACATACTTTAAAATTCCGCACAAACGCGCAGTGGCGACAAACTACATACACTTTTAAAAGCTTTTACAGGTTACCACATTAGATTTACAAAGGAGGTCTACTGCTTAAATTACTGCCCTCGCTCTGACCTTCGCGGTGATACCTCACATGCATGGTGCAATTGCTATTTACATACGACTCCAGACCGATGCTTGCGTTCGCCTTTGCGCAAGAGCAGGGGGGGGGACGGACGGACAGGGATGCTTTTTTTTTTTTTATTATTTATTTAGATTTTTTATTTAATTTGTAAACTGTTCCTTCCATTTTATTTTTTACCATTTTTATTGCTATCTCAGGGAATGTAAATATCCCCTATGATAGCAATAGTTAGTGACAGGTACTCTTTTTTTTTTTAAATGGAGTCTATTAGACCCTAGATCTTTCCTCTGCCCTCAAAGCATCTGACCACACCAAGATCGGTGTGATAAAATGCTTTCCCAATGGCGCTGTTTATATCCGGGGGGGACATTCCCTCCCACTGGATGTAAAAACAGTCTGGAGGCTAATTAGCCGCTAGGATTGCTTTTACATGAAAGCTGACAGCTGGCTAAAAAGAATGATACCAAGATGATTACTTAAACCCGCAGGCATCATTCTGGTATAACCAAAGTCCAGCAACATACCTTACGTTGATGGTTCTTGTTGGACATGTATTGTAATCTTTTTTTTCATGCAGCCTGTTGGCTGAACGAAAAAAAGATTGATCGGTGGGTATGCCCACCATTAGAATACCTCCCTTCATCCACCCACTTCTAATGATGGGCATACATGCACCATTTATATATGCCGAAGCATGGGGGCATCCTCCCGCAAAAAAGTTATGCCGCGTACACATGGTCAAACTTTTCCACGGGCAAGACTCCGTCGGAATTTCGACTGCATGTACGCGGCATAAAAAGTTATGGCGCATACACGCGGTCGGACGTTTACACAGGCAAGCCTCCGTCGGAATTTAGACCGTATGTCTGCGGCATTAGGAGCATAAATCGCTCCTCTGCCCCTAATGCCCCCATGCTTCGGCATATATGCTCTTTTTTTAACTGTGGTGGTGAAATCACCTCCTACAGCACTGGAGTCACGGCTTTATATATGGTGGGAGCAAAACGCTGTTGCTGTCAAGTTAAATAAATCCGCGCAACAGCTGAATGGCGTACCTGAAAACAGTAAAGTAAATTATATACCTGAAAAGCAAGCATGACAAAACATAACAATAAAACATTGCAGACTAGAATACAGTAAAAAAGAGCAGAACAATAGAGAGAGAATAGAGAGGGAGAGAACAATAAAACGACAACTATTTTACATTTTTATTTTATTTATTTTTTTGTGTTTTTATGTTTTACTTTTTTTTGTAACTAACTGTTCAACTTTTCGGTTCCAGGTTTGGGTCTCAAAATGCGATGGCATCTTGGGAGACCCTGTGTAAGTGTGCCTAGCCTGTGAAATGCTTTACCCTACGCGAATACTTCACTCGTGTGTGGAAGCATTCAAAACATTTGCCAGTGCAAAGACCAGGATTGTCAGGACAGCGGGGACAATAATAACGGGTGTCACGCCTATATCCCTCCTTGCTACAGACATGACATCTTTTTTGGGGGGCTCGTTGGGTAGGGGTACTCTCAAAGACATACAAAAAATGCCTCTCATGCAGTCGGCTTACTGCATTTGGTTGGGAATGGTGAGGTGCAGAACTGCATGGATACAGGAGTTCTAAGATGATCTCATCCTGGAATGTAAGGAAGGATCCAGTCCGTCCTGAAGCTCTGTATATGACATGAGCGTTCAGCAAAGCCAATTGAAATAAGTACAGAGACACTTTATGTACCAGCGTCTCATCTTACGGGCAATATGATACGGTGCCATCAACTGGTCGTTGAGGTCCACCCCTCCCATATTTTTGTTATATTGGTGGACACAGAAGGGTTTCTCCACAACACCAGCCGCCGTACGAATTTGTACTGTCGTGTCTGCGTGAAGGGTGGTAAGAACGAAAACATTCTTATTGTTCCGCCACTTCACAGCGAGCAAATTTTTACACCTTGAGCAGGCTCTCTCCCCCAGTCTAAGACGGGAATCTACAAGCCGCTGGAGAAAGCCCTGGCGATTAGGTCGCATGGTGCCACATGCTCCAATCTGATGATCAAACAAGTGACTAAAAAGTGGCACGCTTGTGTAATAATTGTCCAAATACAAGTGGTACCCTTTTCCGAATAAGGGTGACACCAAGTCCCACACAATCTTGTCAGCGCTCCCTATGTAATCTGTGCAGTCCTCCGGCTCTACCTGACTATCTTTGCACTCATAAACCATAAAGCTCCATGTATAGCCTGTTGCCCTGTCACAGAGCTTATAGAGCTTGACCCCGTTATCTGACACGCTTGCTGGGAAGGTACCGCTTGACAAGCGGCCAGAAAATTTAATTAGGGACTCATCAACGCAGACAACTTGATGGGGATTATACAAGGCTGCAAAACGTTTGTTGAAGTGGTTTATGAGGGGCCGAATTTTGTAGAGCTGGTCGTATTCAGGGTCTCCACGTAGTCGACAAAGTTTATTGTCATTGAAATGCAAGAACCGCAGGATCGCCTCATATCGTTTCCTGGTCAGGGAAACAGAGAACACAGGCATATGGTCATATGGACCAATAAGTCTGCAACTTCGGAAATTGGTGTATGCCCATGTTGAGGCAAAGGCCCAGAAAGGTTTTAAATTCGAAAACCGTAAGTGGTTTCCATTCTCTGGCAAGGACGGACTGGGGATTAGCGGCAATGTAATTACCAGCATATAAATTACTCTGGTCCACAATAGATCTATAGAGATCTTCCGTGAAAAACAGCGAATAAAAATAAAGTGTTTCAACCTGAATACCGGGTTGGCCAGTGAATGGGGGAAGTACGGGTTCTGCAGAAGTAGTGGGGACCCAATCAGGATAGGCAAATTCTGCAGGAAGGGCACTATGGGCCTGTCTTTGTCTTCTTCTTGGTGGCAGCGGGACACTACTTGTGCTTGCCACCTCGCCAGCTTGAACTGCACTTATGGGACTCGCCACATCACCACGTGATACTGCAGTGCTGGATGAACGACCAGGGTGTACTAGGCCGCTAGTGCTTGCCAGTTCACCAGAAGGAATGGCGGCGCTAGTACTGGCTCTCTGCTCCATACAAGGGTCCTGCGGTTCTTGCTCCTCAACAACATCAGAATGGGGGTCGGGTACGCCTGGCCTTAACAGGGACTACAACTTCGTCGACAGAGCTATCTGACATGGAGCCGCTGTCTTCTACGGGGATGTATTCCGAGTCAGAATCTGACAGATGCCTGACCTCCTTTTCACTATCTGTCATGCTCAGAAACTCATAGGCCTCTTTACTAGTGTACATTCGCTTTGCCATTTTGGGCTCTAAATTTAGTGGTACACTAGTAAGGACTCACAGGTAAAAAAGCACCTGATCTGTCAGCAAATGTAGAAGACGCTTCCAAAAAAAACTGTTAGCGATCGCAGGGATCAGGCATGTCTCTGCGAACGCTGCAGTTATGTGTGTTGTGTTTTGTAAGTAACAGTGATCGATCGATACTGCACTTGGGTGGGTTGGGCTGGGCGGAGGGGCAAAACACAGGTGCTAGCAGGTATCTGGGCTGATCCCGCTAACAATGTGTTTTTTGGAACCCTAAACTGCTGGGTACGCTAGTATTGATATTGATCTGTTCAGATACTATACCACTAAGGGGGGTGTATGCTTTGCGAGTGGGTGTAAGTGTTAGGTTTAACGCTGCCTGGGGCGACGCAGACCCTGACTGCTAAAATTGAATTGATATCACCCGCCGGGCGATCAGGGGGTTAAACCTTTATTGGGTTATATAACCAGCGTCACCCGTAACACTTATACAGTGATCACTGGTGAAAGGGTTAACTAGGGGGCAATCAGGGGGTTAAAACCTTTATCAGGTAATATATGGGGGTACCTGACGCTATATAAAAACCTGGCGGTGAACCTAAATAACTAACTGGCTAACCAGTGTCACCTATACGGTGATCACTGGTGAAAGGGTTAACTCTAGGGGCAATCAGGGGTTAAAACCTTTATTAGGTCCGATCGGACTCCCGACCCGCGGGAAGGCAGGCACGTACAGGTACGTGATTGTGCCTGTACGTGCCATTCTGTCGACGCATATGTACATGCGGCGGTCCTTAAGTGGTTAAAGCAGAAGTTCCACTTTTGGGTGGAACTCCGCTTTAACCACTTCAATACCAGACAGTTACGCCCCCTTCCTGCCCAAGCCAATTTTCAGCTTTCAGGGCCGTCATTGTTTAACCACTTAACCCCCGGACCATATTGCTGCCCAAAGACCAGAGCCCTTTTTGCGATTCGGGACTGCGCCGCTTTAACTGACAATTGCGCGGTCGTGCGACATGGCTCCCAAACAAAATTGGCGTCCTTTTTTCCTCACAAATAGAGCTTTCTTTTAGTGGTATTTGATCACCTCACTATTTTTTGCGCTATAAACAAAAATAGAGCGACAATTTTGAAAAAAATGAATATTTTTTACTTTTTGCTGTAATAAATATCACCCAAAAATATATAAAAAAACATTTTTTTCCTCAGTTTAGTACGATACATATTCTTCTACATATTTTTCGTAAAAAAAAAAACGCAATAAGCGTTTATTGATTGGTTTGCGCAAAAGTTATAGCGTTTACAAAATAGGGGGTATTTTTATGGCATTTTTATTAATATTTTTTTTTTACTAGTAATGGCGGCGATCAGCGATTTTTTTCGGTACTGCGACATTATGGCGGACACATTTTTGGGACCATTGGCATTTTTATAGCGATCAGTGCTATAAAAATGCATTGGATTACTATAAAAATGCCACTGGCAGTGAAGGGGTTAACACTAGGGGGCGGGGAAGGGGTTAAGTATGTCCTGGGTGTGTTCTTACTGTGGGGGGGGGGGGTGGCCTCACTAGGGGAAACACTGATCCTCTGTTCATACATTGTATGAACAGAAGATCAGCATTTCCCCCCCTGACAGGACCGGGAGCTGTGTGTTTACACACACAGCTCCCGGTCCCCGCTCTGTAACGAGCAATCGCGGGTGCCCGGCGGCGATCGAGCCCGCCGGGCACACGCACGGGAGTCGGGGGCGAGCAGGGGGCGCCCCTAGTGGCCGCTCAAAGAGCCGCCGTATAGCTACGGGCTCTCGCCCGGGAGAGCCGACCTGCCGCCGTAGAATGATGGCGGCTGGTCGGCAAGTAGTTAAATGACAATTGCGCGGTCATGCTACACTGTACCCAAACAGAATTTTTATCATTTTGTTCCCACAAATAGAGCTTTACTTTGGTGGTATTTAATCACCTTGTCAGTTTTACATTTTTTGCTAAATAAAACATTTTGTAAATACGTTTTCTCCTTCACTGATAAGGTGGCACTGACAAGGCGGCACTGACGATGGGCACTAATGGGTGGAACAGGTGGGCCCTGATAGGCACTAAAAGGCTGCACTAATGGGTACTTATGAGTGGCACCGATAGGCGGCACTGATATACATCACTGATAGGCATCCCTTGTGGCACTGGCAGGCATTGTGGGTGGGCACTGACTGGCAGCTGCCTGGGCACAGACTGGCATTTCCCTGATGGTCTAGGGGGGGCATACCTGGTGGTCCAGTGTAGATGGCCATACCTGGTTGTCCTGGGCGGGCATCGGATCAGCACAGACCCCCCTTGTCAGGAGAGCAGCCGATCGGCTCTCCTTTACTTGCGTCTGTCAGTCTTCCTGTTTACATTGTGATCAGCCCCTGAGAGTATTTCCCGGGGGAATCCTACTCGAGAAAAGATCCTGACTAGAGCCTCTGCTACCGTCTCCGCCTCAATGTTGGAGAGTGCCACAGCATCAGGGTACCTGGTGGCATAGTCCACCACCGTGAGGATGTAGCACCTTCCGGCCCTGGGTTTTTTGGGGGGGCCTATCAGGTCTACTGCCACTCTGTAGAATGGTTCCTCTATTCTAGGTAGGGACCATAACTTGGCCTTGGGGTGGTCCCCCCCCCCGTTTCCCTATCCTTTGACACGTGTCACATGTCCTGCAGTACGTCTGCAAGTCTTTTGATATCCCTGGCCAGAAGAACGTCTGGGTAAGGCGGTCCTTAGCTTTCTTGATACCCAGATGTCCGGCTAGCGGGATATCATGGCTGAGCTTTAGAAGCTCTGCTCTGTATTTGTGGGGTACAACTAGCTGCCTTTTTATAACTTGGGCTGCCCCACTTCCCACTCCCCCTTTGACCCTATATAGCAGTCCCTTGTGCCAGTGGAAGTTCTCTTGAGCATTACCTTCCTTAGGGGTACCTACAGCCTTCCTGTAACCTGCTAAGGTGGGATCTGACTGTTGGGCTTGGCCAAAGTCTTGTGGAGTGCCCCAGAAGGGGATAGGGTCAGGGCATACTACAGGGTTTTCGGTTCCTACCTGTGGTTCCTGTGGCACTGGCAGGCATTGTGGGTGGGCACTGACTGGCAGCTGCCTGGGCAAAGACTGGCATGTCCCTGGTGGTCTAGGGGGGGCATACCTGGTGGTCCAGTGTAGATGGCCATGGCGGCATGCTGGTGGTCCTGGACTGCCATCCGATCATCACAGACCACCCCTGTCAGGAGAGCAGCCGATCGGCTCTACTTTACTCGCATCTGTCAGACAGTCTTCCTGTTTACATTGTGATCAGCCCGTGATTGGACACGACTGATCACGTGGTAAAGAGCCTCTGATGGAGGCTCCCTACAGAGATCAGTGTATCGGTGTGTCAGACTGACACACCATACCACCGATCGCTGCAATGTGTGCCCCCACAGGCGCACGGCAGCTGTTATCCTGCTGGACATCATAAGTCATCCAGTCAGGATAATGCAACCACCGCCTGGCAGTCATTTTGCTATAGAGAGACAAACCTGCAACACTATAAAGCACTTCATAACATGTTTAGCAATCAAGTATATGCAGTGCATTCATAAAGAATTCTGATCCCACTTTTTTTTATTTTATTATGTTACAGTCTGATGCTACGGTAGTTTAAATTCTTTTTTTCTCATTAATCTACACTCCATAATGACAAAGTGAAAATAGGATTTTTGTACTCACCGTGAATTCCTTTTCTCTGAGTTCATGGACGGACACAGCCTAAATCTTGACAAAGTGGGTATTAGCATTCCTTTAGGAGTGACTAGGCAGAAAGTGTTAACGACTTCAAAGCTGAAGAGCCCTGCCCAGGGGGCGGTCCTACTGGCTATATCCCCTCAGCTTGCACTAAGAAGCTCAGTTTGTCAAAAGCAGTACAAACTTAAAAAAAAAAAAAAAAGGGGTGGGGCTGTGTCCAGGGTTGTCCCGATACCAATACTCATATCGGTATCGGGACCGATACTGAGCATTTGCGCGACTACTCGTGCAAATGCTCCCGATGCTTCCCCCGATACTTTATTTTTTTTTCTCCTGAGTGGGGGCGGAGAGCGGTCGCAGAGGAGACCGAGAGGAGAGTGAGGGGGCGGAGAGGAGGCGGGATCGGATGGCGGAGAGCAGAGCAGTCCTCGTGTATGTATAATATACCACTGGTAGAGAGCAGCTGCCGCCGTCTAGTTGTTCGGCGCTCAGGGAACATAACAGCTTTCATTTGAATAGCTGTGTGTTCCCCGCCACGCGTCGTCATAGCCCCTCCCCCTTGCCCGTGCACTTTGATAGATAAATCACCCGTCCCAGGATTGGACGGGTGATCTGTCTATCAAAGTGCCTGGACAAGGGGGAGGGGCTATGACGATGCGCTGCGGGGAACACACAGCTATTCAAATGAAAGCTGTTATGTTCTCTGAGCGCCAAACAACTAGACGGCGGGGGGGATGAGACACAGACAAAGCTGAATGGGGGAGACACAGACAAAGCTGCATTTGGGGGAGACACAAGGCTGCATTTGGGGGGGGACACAAGGCTGCATTTGGGGGAGACACAAGGCTGCATTTAAAAAAAAGTATCGTTAATCGGTATCGACGAGTACATGAAAAAAAGTATCGGACTTGTACTCTGTCCTAAAAAAGTGGTATCGGGACAACCCTAGCTGTGTCCATCCATGAACTCAGAGAAAAGGATTTCATGGGGAGTCCAAAAATCCTATTTTCTCTTTTGTTCATGGACGGACACAGCCTTAATCTTGACAAAATGGGACGTCCCAAAGCAGTGTCAAAACGAGGAGTGGGAACAGCATAAAATTTAACTTCACCCCAAAACAAAACAGATCTCCTCAACTGAGGAGTTGTAACTCTAAACAGCCGCCTGCAAAACTTTGCGGCCAAAGAAGCACTCACATCAACTTGTAAAGTTTAATGAAAGTGTGAACGGGCGACCAGGTCGCCACCTTAAACACCTGGGAAACAGATGCTTGATGTCAGATAGCCCAAGAGGCACCTATTGCCCTGGTCGAATGCATGGTGACAGGGAGACGCCCGACCCTTTATGGCATAAGCTTGATGATGATCTGTCAGATCTACCTTGAAATGGTGGCCGATGAGACCACTGGGCCCTTCTTGTCTGTTTGTCTGGGCCAGCCACCGAAACAAACAGTGAGTCTGAACTTCGGAACCGATACCGAGCATTTGCGCGAGTACTTGTACTCGCGCAAATGCTCCCGATGCTTCACCGATACCTGGGATAAGAGGGAGCGAGGCATCATGTAAACAGGAAGTCAGCGGGCGGAATCGTGGTCGGAGCAAAGATCCAAGCAGAGTCCTGGTGCAAGTAAGCTGGCAGGGGTGGAGGGCGCAACACGCTATCATTGTCCAGTGATGCTATGTGTTGCCTTGAACGTCCCGACGCCCATATTGGTACACCCTGAACCCGGCCACATTAAGCCAGCAGCAAACATCTTGTTACACCCAGCCCATATAGTTTGAGCTGGGTGTAACAAGATGTCCGCTGCTGCTTTTATACAGCCGAGTGCAGGGTGTACCAAGATGGGTGCCGTAGGCAGTATAGTAAAACATTTTAGTTTTCCTTTTCCTCTCATGTAATTAAGTGCCAGATATCAGTGCCCACACGTCAGTGTCCATCCGTCAGTGTCCACACGTCAGTGCCCACACGTCAGTGTCCACACGTCAGTGTCCAGACATCAGTGCCCAGACATCAGTGTCCATCCGTCAGTGCCCAGACATCAGTGTCCATCCGTCAGTGCCCAGACATCAGTGTCCATCCGTCAGTGCCCAGACATCAGTGTCCATCCGTCAGTGCCCAGACATCAGTGTCCATCCGTCAGTGCCCAGACATCAGTGTCTATCCGTCAGTGCCCAGACATCAGTGTCTATCCGTCAGTGCCCAGACATCAGTGTCTATCCGTCAGTGCCCAGACATCAGTGTCTATCCGTCAGTGCCCAGACATCAGTGTCTATCCGTCAGTGCCCAGACATCAGTACTCAACAGTCAGTGGTCATCAGTCATTGCCCATCCATCAGTGCCACTGCCAGCCATGAGTCCGTGCCAGCCATGAGTGCATGCCATCTATCAGTGCACTGCTCACCAATGCTGAATCAGTGCCACTTATCAGTGCTCATCAGTCAGTGCCAGGCATCAGTGTGTACCACCTATCGGTGCCCAGCCATCAGTGCCACTGCCAGCCAGTGCCACCTTTTAGTGCCCGTCAGTGCCATCTATAAGTGCCAGCCATCAATGCGTCACTGTCACATGACATAAAAAAAAGTATCGGTATCGGCGAGTACTTGAAAAAAAGTATCGGTACTTGTACTTGGTCTTAAAAAAGTGGTATCGGGACAACCTTAGTTAGAATATTCCACCAAACATGAGCCAAGACTTCATGAAGGGTGTACCAGGCATAGAACATCTTTATTGAGAAGGCAGGCTCTTCTATACACCAAAAAGAATACTTGCAGTAACCAGATGGACAATGACACACTCCACCCACAACAGCATACAATGGGTACGAACGAGCCTCCAATACACATTCATCATCAATAGAAATTCACACAATACAGTCTCTTGAGAGCCAGACTAAGGTTAATTTACATGACAGTAGCAGACTACATTACCACAGCAAGCTTTTATAGTACACCCGCCCTCTCTCTGCCTGGGAGATATTGAGATAAGTTAAAGGGTCACTAAAGGGAAAAAAAAATTGCCTAAAATTAATGTCTGCAAGGTAGACCGACAGAATAGTGTAATGATTCTGTTAAAAAACGAGTAAATACCTATTAAATTCTTTCATCTATATCACCTCCAGCGTTCTAGTATGTTCTCTCATTCACTTCCTGGCTTGCATCATTCGTTCATGTAAGAACTACATTTCCCAGTATGAATTGCGGCACGCCCAGTAATTCACACCTCCTTGAAGTCTCTAACATGTAGAGAGCGTCCTGTCGCACAGATGTAGTTCCCAGGAGGGGGTAAGCACGTTACTGACCACTGCAGTAAAGCCTCCCATCACGGTGGTCAGTAAAATCAGACAAGCAGGAAGTGAACAGAACAGAGAAGAAATAGAGCAACTTCTGAGCAAAAATGAACAATGAGGAAGTGAAAAGAGGAATGTCTGCATGTAATGGATGCTTATTATGAAAAAATTGGTTTATTCCTTTAAATGGGTTGTAAAGGAAAAAAAATGATCTCCAGGCAGAGAGCACACAATTTTTTCAAAAAGTTTGAACACCCCTTTCCACACAAGGTATCCCTATAATTACATATCCCCTGATAGCCCCAATCTGGGGAACCAACATATCCAAATTTCACCCAGAACGGTCCAGGGGTTCTTAAAAGAAAACCGAACCTATGAGAAAATACTGAATAAAGTCTATTTTCTAAACAAGTGTCAACAAGGGAACTTCCCTAATGTTCTCAAACATTGGTTTCGGAGGCACCTAGAGACCGTGTCGTTAAAGCCATTGACTGTAAAGCAGGATGACGTATGGGACCTTGCGACAGCAGGTACTCTCGTAGTGGTAGACGCCAAGGGACGTCTGCTATTCAAATCCCCACGAAGGTAGTGGAGGACGGACCGGAGAGGCTGCATGCCGAACCCCCTGTACAAACATTCTCACTAGAGAGAGTGAGCCACCAGGGGTCATTGGAAAAAAAGACAGCCAGGGCGGATAATTGCCCCTAATTGTACTTAAAGCAAATTACGGCCGGTATGCTCCTTTCTGCCCACCTTAAGGTGTAAGCGACCTCTGACGCTGCAGCCAAGCTTCTTGTTCCTCCTTGATGGTTGACATATGCCACTGCCGTGGCGTTGTCCGACTGGATGCCCCTGTAGCCATTGAGACCATGTGGAGAGGCATAGCCTGATCGCCTGAAGTTCCGGGACATTGATCGGCAAGTGGGAATCCTCCAGAGACCAGCGACCTTGGGTCGACAACCTCCCAACCAAAGTGTCGGAGGGTCTGACAGGTTATAGACACGCTCACCTATAATTCTGAGCTTGAAGTGGCCCTCGGAAGAAGATTGTTCAAGTAGCCCACGATAGCAATGCCACGCTGTCTTAGTAGGGCCAGAATTGGGGCAAGTACCTTGGTGAACACCCTTGGTGCCGATGCCAGGCGAAAGGGGAGAGCCACAAATTGATAGTGGTCTTCCCCGACCGCAAAACGCAGACATTTCTGATGCCTGGTGCATATGGGGACATGCAAATAGGCGTCCTTGATATCCAAGTATGCCAGAAAGTCCCCCGGCTGGAGGGCAGTGACGACAGAGCGAACCGATTCCATCCGGAATCTTTGTACCTTCACAAAGCAATAGAGGGCCCTGAGGTCCAGGATTAGACGAACGCCCTCCTTCCTTGGTACTATGAACAGATTTGAGTAAAACCCCTAAAATCGTTCCGGTCCTGGGACAGGAATAACCACTCCGCTTTTAAGCAGGTCTTGAACTGCCCCAAGAAGGGCTTCCCGGCGAGTCGGTTGTAGCTGGAGGTTAGAGGGAAAAAATCAGTTTGGTGGGCAAGATAGAAATTCTATCTTGTACCCTGAATAGACTACCTCGCAAACCTACCGGTCAGGGACCCGAGATGTCCACCAGGTCACGAATTCGCGAAGACGTCCCCCCACATAGCTTTGTTTGCAGGTTTGTTGGGTTTGCGAAACCAGGGATGTCTGTCCCTGAGCAGGCACTTTATCGGCCTGAGGTATTTTACCTGCCGCACTGGGCAGACCAAAAAAAACAAAAAATGCTTATGGCTTCTTCCCCTTTTTGGATTGTGGGAGCAGCGTGCTTTTACCTCCTGCGGCATCTTTAATTATGTCATCCAGGGAACCTCCAAAAAGTATGTCGCCCTTAAAGGGCAAGTCCATCAGGGCCTTTTTGGAAGATTGGTCCGCAGACCAATTCTTTAACCAAAATAGACGGCATAACACCACCGCATGGCTTGAAGCCCTGGCCAGCAGAGGAATCGTGCCCAAGTCTGATTTGCAAAGAATTTTAGGCCCTGTACCAGTTGGTCACCTAGGGCTACCTCGTCTGGGGAAGCCTAATGTGCTTCTAACCCATTGTGCAGCATCTTTGCCCATTCAGTGAGTGTTTGAGATACCAGGGCCCCAACTATGATTGGGCATACCGCTGAACCCACTACCGTGTACAGGTTGCGAGTGATCGCCTCGGCCTTCTTGTTCACAGGGTCCTTGAAAACGGGAGCCCCCTCCACTTATATAGTGGTTAGCTTGTTTAGTCTGGACACAGGAGGGTCCACTATCGGGGGCAAGGTTTATTTATGTTGTTTGTCCCACTCCTTGTATAAAAGTTTGTCTAAATAAGACACACAAAGAAACACCTTAGCAGTGTGGGTCGCCTTACGGAACCCAAAAGGGACCGGCGCTTCTGTTACTTCTGCAGCCCCCTCTATTTTTAGAGTATCTCGCACTGCGGTGATAAGGTCACCTACCAGAGCCCTATCGCGTGCTGACCTGGATTCAGAGTCATCCTCACTGTCCGGCCGATCTCGGTCCGCGTCCTCAGATACCTCAGAGCCAGGGTCATGAGACGTAACTGGACCCGGCTCCGCATCTGAGTTGACCCAAGAAAATGGCGGGGGTAGGGGTGATTTCTAGCCCCCGTTTTCCCACGTGCTGCTTCCACCTTGGCAACAAAGGCATCTAGGATTGCCGACATGGCGCCCACCGATAAATCGGGTGCAGGGGCATCAATTGCAAGCTCAGGTGTTACAGGGGAAAATACGTCTGCTTCTGATGACATGCGGACCCACACGCCTGGCACAGGGACTTCAAGTCAAGGCACAGTAACCCACCCTCCTAGCTGCAGCAGAGATGAGAGGTTCCCACTAGAGGACTCGCCACCCTGGAACAGTAGTATGCTGCCATCCGCCACTTAGTAGAGCTGCTTCCTCGTCAGATGCAGTCTGACCCTGCAGCAGCGTGTGTCTGTCAGTCTGCGCCGTTTAAGTGCTGTCTGATAAATGGCCGCAGAGCGGCCACTAGAGGCCAATAATGATCGCGGGCCACAAGAACATGGCTGCCAAGCATAGATAGAGTGTGATGGCATCAAGAACATGGCCGCTGGGTGGCAGCTAGAAGCCCACACAGTGAGACCACAAAAACGACCATAGCCAGTGCATGGATCTCAGGGAAAAACAGGTCGCGCAGCCGATCGAGACCAATCAATGCCACAGTACACAAGCGCATGACCACTGGGTGCAGATAGAGCCAGGAGCCCAGGACAAAGGCCGCAGAGCGGCCGCTAGAGGCAAAACATATGAATGAATAGTCAAACACCGCCTGGATCACAGCAAAGATGGTCGGCGAGTGACCGCTAGAGGCCAAATACAGCGCGGCCACAAGATGGCTGCCAGTGCAGTAGAAAGTAAACACAGCAGGATCACAAAAAACATGGCCGCCAAGCGGAAGATAGAGGCCAAATACAGCGTGGCCACAAGAACATGGCCGCCAGTGAAGATAAAGCAATACAGCATGGATCACAGCCAAAATGGTCGCCGACAGCATGGAGCAGGACACACAGGTAAGCAAAAATCTCTTTAAAGCAGCTTATAACAATGCTTTAGCGGACGTATATGCACAGTTCCCCCAGGTGAAGCCCCACCCCAGCAGCTAGCTCAGAGAGCCTAGGGAGGAGGGAAGGAAGGGAGGGGAAGAGGGAAGGAAGGGAGGGGAGAAGGGAAGGATAGAACCCTTTACTCACCTCTCCAGGAATGCCCAGCTCTGTCTTCCTGCCGAAGCAGGGGATTATACTTCCCCTTCCTGAGGATTGTGCTGGAAGCATCCCAGACAGACCATTTTCCACATGGTGACTGTCGGCCAGGCTACTGCGAATCGGCCCTGTAGACTGGTCCTATGCAAGCCCTGGAGCGTATAGCTCACTGGCCACCTGTAGAGCGACGGGCATGTCGTGGATGACCCAGTGCGTAACTATGGTCGGCACACACTCAATGGCCGAAACTGGGGGGACTACAAGGATCTGGGATCCAGCCTGTCGCCCAGTCGGCAGTTGATCGGAGATCACAGGAACAAAAAAAAATAAAAAAATTCCATCTGGAATAAAAAACCTCCAGGCCTATGGGCCCGAAGGGAGCCATATCTTCTCCTTAACTAGACAGAAAAAAACTGAGCTGCTTAGTGCAGGCTGAGGGAATATAGTCAGTAGTACCGCCCCCTGGGTGGGGCTGTTCAGTTTTGAAGTTAACACTTTCTGCCTAGTCACTCCTAAAGGAAGGCTAATACCCACTTTGTCAAGATTAAGGCTATAAATGTATTAAAAAGAAAAAAAAAAAAGACTAAAATATCACATGTACTTAAGTATTTAGACACTTTATTCAGGGTCTGGTCTTTTTGGGTTCAAAACGTACTTGTAGCTGTTGATTACCATGTCATTTACCGAAACGTGTCCTTTACCCGTGTAAGTCATCTCTCGGAACTGCAAACAATAAAGTACAGCTTTGTGGTGACATATTAGAGAGCACAGTTAGACTTCAGACTGCCCAGCTTCTCCCACACTTACCCTATTATTGTGTTTGGCCTGTTCAATGGTGGCAGTAAAGAGGAAACATCGAGCTGGAACTCCTGCTTTCTTTGCACAGCTGATGTACCTGAAATATTGGAATACCATTGGAATATTGTTTTTTGTATTGGAATAAAATATTATTCAATACATTACCTGCTACTATGGCTTTTCTGTCACTGCTAAACTTCCCCCAGATTCTATCAGACAGGTATAGCCCCCATTCACACTCGAGTGTTTTTCTGCTCGTTTTCCAATGCCCAACTATGCAGAATCACATTCTTTCCAATTGTGCCTGTTTACACTTTTAGGCTTTACAACCACATGAGTTTTTTTTTTAGTGTATTGAGGTATTTTTGATCATATAGACTTCAATGGGAATGCCTGTAAATGCGCAAAATACATGCATATTTACACCTGAAGATTTATCTTCTATAGAACTGCTCTCCCCCACCCCCCCTTTTGCCAGCCCAGGAAACAAACTTCTGAAGTCTGATACACATGTAAAAGCACCTGCAATACGCTTGAAAGGTACTTGAAGTAAACACTTTGGGGTAGATTCACGTAGCTGCGCTTCCTCTTATGGCGGCGCAGCGTATCGTCTTTACGCTACGCCGGCGTAACTTACAGAAGCAAGTGCAGTATTCACAAAGCACTTGCTCCGTAAGTTGCGGCGGCGTAGCGTAAATGGGGCCGGCGTAAGCCCGCGTAATTCAAATGTGGAAGGGGGGGCGTGTTTTATGTTAATGTGTGATGACCTTCCGTGATTGACGTGTTTTACGAACGGCGCATGAGCCGTCCGTGTACATTTCCCAGTGTGCATTGCTTCAGAGTACGCCGCAACGTCGTATTGGTTTCGACGTGAACGTAAATTACGTCCAGCCCTATTCGCGAACGACTTACGCAAACAACGTAAAAAATTCAAAAATCAAAGCGGGAACGACGTCCATACTTAACATTGCGTGCGCCTCATAGAAGCAGGAGCAACGTTACGCCGTAAAAAGCCTTACGCAAACGATGTAAAAAACTACCGCCTGGCGCACGTACGTTTGTGAATCGGCGTATCTAGAAAATTTGCATACTCTACTCCGAAAACAACGGGAGCGCCATCTAGTGGCCAGCGTGAAAATGCACCCTAAGATACGACGGCGTAAGAGAATTATGCCAGTCGTATCTTAGGCTAATGTCGGCGTATCTTGCTTTCTGAATACAGAAAGAAGATACGCTGGCGCAGATTTGAATTTACGCGGCGTATCTATAGATACGCCGGCGTAAATTCTTTCTGAATCTACCCCTTTAATCACACCTACATTTACACTTGAGCAGAGCGAATTCCTGGTGATTTTGGAGACCTGTACTTAACTGCACACATGCCTGCTCTGAAATACGTAATTTCTTTATCGTACATCATGGGACACAGAGCCTTAAGTAATTACTTAATGGGTTATAGGCCACCTTCAGGTGTCGACACCGGTAAACCAAATGAAAGGAAGTTCACTCCCTATATAACCTCTCCTCCTTCCAGGAGCACATCAGTTTTTTCGCCAGTATCCAAGGTGTTAGTCACGAGTGAAGAAGTGCTCCGAGGAGCTCCAGAAGGGATCCAGGTTGGATTTAAATTCCTCCACAAAAAAAAAAACAGATCCATCCAAGAGTGCCACTGAGGCCTAAGTGTATGGTACCTGGGACCTCGTATCCGAAGCACAAGATTTTTGCCTGTAACGCCTCTCTTTGTAGGGCTGGACCCCAGGAATCCAGGGCTTAGGTCTTGTTACATTACCTAAAGCTTTCTGATGGGGTGCTTATACATGGCCTCACTGCCCCCCCCCCCCCTCGTGTTGGGGGAAGGGGGACCACACCCAGGATGAAGCAGATAAATACAGCTGTGTCAGTCTCTCCTCTGCTGACGAGGAAGACACAAACTGCCTGCACAGGGACACACGAGCTGTGGGACACGTATGGGTTGCAAAACTGGCATTCCCGACTCAGGAAGGACACTCTTTTTCCAGCACTAGGCTGATCTTTATAGCGGTTTTAAAAGTTGTGACTATTTTCAGCAATTTAGTGCAATGTGTATAGCGCTTCTGTTTTTGTACTTAGGACTATGCCTGCCAAAAGACACACCACAAAAGCCAATAAATAAAAGGTTTCACCCCCAGGCATTGGGATCTCAAGCTGTATTTCCACGCTGTCATCCTCGCCTGAATTACCAATTATGGCAACTCAGGGTGAGCCATTGGAACAAATGGATGGTGTAGCTGACCCTCACATCTCAGCACCTGTATATGTGACTGAAGATGCCCTTTCCACCTCCCTCCGGGGTCTAGAAGAAAGATTAGCGGCTTTAATTGCATCCTCCATTCAGATGGATAGGAAGCGTACCAAGTCCCCTTCCCCCACTTCAGCTTTGCAAGGGGTTCAGGATGAGGGGTCTGGATGAGGTGTTGCCCTCAATCAATCAGGAAGAAAAGCAAACCGATGATTCCTCTGCAGAGGAGACAACGGTAGATGAACCTTTTTCAGCTTCTCAAGCTGAAAAATTGCTGATACAATCTCTTACAGAAATGGTTCGTTCCACTTTCATGCTGCCTCTAACAGAGTCTCGTGAAAACTCGACCTCTTCCTTAGGTTCTTTAAAACCTTCCCATCCTTTGCATGTGTTTCCAGCACATGCATTTCTAGAACAGCTTATATTTGCTGAATGGGAACACCCGGATAAGCATTTTCTCCCTCCTAAGGCCTCTTTCACAAAAGATGGATCTGTGATGATCCGCCCCGTGAACCTCCGCTCCGCTGATCCCCGCTGAGCCGGCGGATGACAGGGCGGTCCCCGCACACTGTAAGATCTCCGCTCTCCCCTATGGGGGGGATTGGATGAACATGGACCGTCTGTCCGTGTTCACCCGATCCCATGACGGATGGGAAAATAGGGTTTTCCTCCGTCTGCAGAATCGGAGGATTGTGGACCCGGATGAGATCGGGGGTCAGCAGATATTCATCCGTTGACGCCCGCAATTTTATAGGGATCAATGCATGTCCCTTTTTCATCCGTACATGGATGGATGTAAAAGCGGACATACGGTGGGCCCGTGTGAAAGAGCCATTAGAGGTTTTCAATTTGCTATCCCCTGGAGGAGAAATTCTCCAAAAAATGGAAAGTACCAGCAATTGACGCTACGATTTCCAACGTGAATAATAACTTAACTTGTCCTGTAGACAATGCAAAGATGCTTAAAGGGGTTATAAAGTTTTTTTTTTTTTTTTCTAAATAGATTCCTTTAAGCTAGTGCATTGTTGGTTCACTTCCCCATTCCTTCGATTTCCCTTCTAAAAGTTTTTTTCCTTTGTCTGAATTTCTCACTTCCTGTTCCGCCTCAGTAAGCTTGCCCCCATCATCCGACCCGTTCTGGCTGGGGGTTAGTCAGCGTGCTCGCCCCCTCCCTTGGGATTACATCGCTGTGGGGAGACGCTGTAACATGGTGACAGTGAATCAACAATGCACTAGCTTAAAGGAACCCATTTAGAAAATAAAAAACAAATCTTTACAAACCTTTAAGGATTCAACAGATAAGAATTTCTGCTAAAATCTGCCCTTTCCATAGCAGGTGCCGTCACTCAGCCTGCAGTCACCGTCTGCCAATCCCTAAAAGACCAATTTAGGCTGGCCCTTAGAGAGCTTCCTATGCAACAAGCTCGGGATTTGGCTAAGCTACCTAGGGCATTATGTTTTGCCATAGATGCCATTAAAGATTCTATTAACCAGGCATCCCGCCTATCGCTTATGCTTGTACATAGAAAATTGGTCAGCGGAAGCACCATGTAAAACCCTAACTGGGTTCCCCTTTCATGGGGAGCAACTATTTGGATATAATTTCTTCTCCAGACAATTTCTAGTGGGAAAAAGTTACCAGTCAAAAGAAAATATAAACACCCTTTATTTAAACAGGCTTTTTCCCCTGTGCCAGGGTCTTCTGCCTCCAAGCAGTGGCGACGTCCTCCGCCGTCAGACTCTAGAGGAAGACCTCAGGGTCAGACCCAGGCTCAAAAGAAGCCCTGGGGTAGGAAATCTACAAAACGGTATCCAAATCTCATCCAAAGCCTCATCATGAAGGGGCAACCCCCCTCACCAAGGTGGGGTGAAGACTTCTGCAATTTTCAGAAGTCTGGAAAAAGGAAATTCAGGACAGATGGGTCATCTCCACGGTAACGCTGGGGTACAAGATGGAATTTAGGAACTTTCAACCGTCTCGTTTCCGGAGATCAAGCACTCCCAAAGATCCAGAGAAGAAACAATCTCTGTTTCAGGCACTAAACCGATTAATATCTCAGGGGGTGATCATACAGATCCCCACATAAAAGAGCAAGGTCTGGGGTTTTATTCAAATCTTTTCATGGTACCAAAACCAAATGGAGACGTCAGACCCATTCTAGATCTAAGAAAGCTAAATCAATTCCTGAAGATCCGCTCCTTTCGCATGGAGACAATCAGGTCGGTAGTTTCTATCCCTCTAGGAAGAGAACTTGTGGCATCAATCGACATCAGGGATGCATATCTGCATGCCCCTATATTTCCTGCTCATCAAATGTTTCTGCGGTTCGAGTTAGAACAGCAGCATTTCCAGTTTGTAGCCCTGCCCTTCGGGCTAGCCACAGCACCCCGGGTGTTCACCAAAGTGCTGGCTCCACCTCTAGCCAGGTTAAGGGCGCAGGGGCATAACAGTCGTAGCGTACCTAGACGATCTATTACTTATAGATTAATCAGTGACTCGTTTGGAACAAATCATACGCACTACAACCAACTATATGAAAAGTTTGGGTTGGATTCTCAACCTAGAGAAATCCTCCTTAATACCGCTAAACAGGCTGGAGTACTTGGGTCTGATCATAGACACAGCCCAGGAAAGTGTTCTTGCCTCAAGCAAAGATCAACTTCCATAAGAGCTGGTGTGGAGGGTCAGGTCAAACGCCAATCCCTCCATTCGCCTCTGCATGAGGTTGCTAAGAACCATGGTGGCTTCATTTGAAGCAGTTCCCTATGCATAGTTCCATTCAAGACTGTTCCAAAAAGACAGGATACTGTTTTGCAACAAAACAATTCAAGCTTTAGACTTGCCAATGTGACTGTCCCCAAGAGTGGCCCAAAGCCTCACTTGGTTACCAACTCAGAATCAGCTGAAAAGAAAATCCTTCAAACCAGTCATCTGGAAAGTAGTAACGACGGATGCCAGCCTTTCAGGCTGGGGAGCAGTACTAGAAAAGACAACTGTCCAAGGACAGTGGTCAAGAACCAAAAGCACAGGGGTGAACAACAGCGCTACATATGGTGATAACATAAAATTATATAGCAGCTGGAATATAGGTATACGTAAAATGTGTGTGTGAGTAAGCACACAATATTAAAACATTTGTTTAAAACATAATGTCCATAAATGATCTGAGATCTTGTATGATTAGCACCTGGAGGCAGCTCCCTTAGAGTGAAGGGATGGGCCCTGTGTAGAAATGGGAACAGAGGGGTGTCAGACTGAGTGCAGTATAAATCATATATTTAATAAAAACAAGTAGTAACTCACAGGTTAAATTCGATGAGTTCAGTATGTGGTGAAAATCGCCAGCCCTGGAGTCTCATAAATGTCCTATTTAGGGTCCTATTTTCCCTTTGCAGCCTGGGGCACTGGTGTGATTTTTTTTATTTATGTCAGGAAGCTGATCCACATGGACCACAGTAACAAAATTATCATAATCAAAGATAAAACCAACACTAGTGAAGTGTATATGCATGAATAATACAACAGTGGCATTAGTGGTGTATAATACAATCCCGTCCTGACTAGACCTTACCACATAGGCAGAACCAGTGTAGCAGTACCCCTGAGCAAATTTCCGCGCAAGAACATTCCCCACGTGGAGCGTGGTAAATCCACATCTCCATGTGATTGTCCCGTGTGGTTGAAAGGGATAGACCAGAATACTGTAGTCTAGCGGGTCCAATCCCCCTTTTATTTTTCATAATTTTTGACCAGAAACAGAAAATAGAAATAATTAGCCAGTGCCCTAAGGTAGAAAAAGAAGTGGGAGAGTGATATTGGGGGGGCACGGACATGGATCCAGGCTTCAGCCCGCTGGGTGTTGTTGCGCAATTATTTAATTAATATATTTTTTTGTGCCCCCCTCTCCCTTCCTTTTACTATTTTTACTGTTTTTTATTATTTCAAAAGTGATTGGCAGTTGCCGAAGTCCATTCTGATCTGCCTGATTGTATAAGTTATGATGGATTGGCAGACCTTAATATGGCATGCCATCCCTTATATAGTCTAAATTTGTATATGTGAATTTGGCATCTTGAAGTCCCGTTTCAGATGCCTGTATAAGTCCGGGGGAGCCCTGTTGTATTCCCCAAACTTTGTGTGCCAGATCATCGGTGCATGTTGCGTGCTGCACAACTATGCCATGAGAAAGAGCCTGGAGATTGACATATGTGATGACCTGACCCCCGAGCCACACAGTCCCCCCTTGCCCGAGGCTACCCTGTCTGCTGAAGGAACAGCAGTCAGGAGTTGCCTCGTGGATCACATCTTTGCATGTTAAACACACACATTCATCATGGCACATGGACAATGCATGCATGCACACCACTGTGGTCCCTAGCTCACACACACACACCACATCCACCTCACATTGGTTTAGCCCAAGTCCACCGCGCGGGACTTGGGAGCAGCAACGCCACGCCAAGGCCCCAATGATGTTGCTGTCCATTCATACCACATTCACACGGTCGTGGGGATAACCTCTCCCCGACGATCCAAGGTGACACGCCTTGCTGGCAGAAATGTCACACATTGGCCACATACACACACTCACACACCAGTCACACCATAGCACTGACAACACAGGGCAAAACATGCCCCTGCACTCCTGACCGTGTGCATCCAATGGTGCTGTGACGTCAGTGAAAAAAGAACAAAAAATTGGGATCATGCCATTGTCCGCCATGGTATGCCCTTACAGGAGGACGGCACATGCATCTGTGCATGTCACACAAATAAAAAAAAAAGCTCAGACTCTGAGCAGCACTCGTCCTCAGGACAGTCATTTGCCCTCTCGTGGGCCAGGCCTTGTGCCCAGGGTTCTGCTCCTCAGTTGTCCTGGTGACGACTCGGGTGGGGGGGGGGCATCACGGGGAAGTTTATCCCCTGGGCTGTCGCTCCTGGAGCTGGTTGCAGATGTTGCCTGCATCCACTCCAAGGCAATGGCAATGCGTGTCAGCACGCCATTGGTCTCGGCCTGCAATTGCCTCTGCCTGGAATTGTGCTGGCGCTGTAGGCGCCTGTTCTGGCGACCCTCGGACTGGATGGCGGCAGTGTTGGCCTGGACTATCACACCCAGGCTCCTCACCTCCGCCACAATCCCTGCTGCTGTGGCCTGCAGCTCCCCAATTACCGTGGTGTGCCGTTCCTGGGTCGCCTGCGTGTCCAGTCCCCAGATGTGGAAGGACCCCCTGCTACCATATGTTGATGCATGGCATCCAGTGTCTGTGACTGGTCACAGAGGCATGTGGCCATGGCTACGCAATTGGCATTCACCTCCTGCAGGCAGTCAGAGATGGCCATGGTATGTGCAGCCTGTTGGTTGAGGCACTGCTGCATTGCGGCTGTGGTGCCCTGCACAGCCACTGTGCACTCAGCCTGTGTCTTTGCCTAGGACCCGACAAAGGAGGACAGGCTGGCAGCCACACGGTGGAGGTCACAGGCTATTTCTGCCATGTGGTGTGTCTGGTGTGCCTGTTCCCTCTCCAGCCCTTCTTGGAGGGATCCGGCTACACCCCTGGTCTTGCACAGAGCCTTCCTAGGAGAAGTAGACGGTTGTGTCTGTCTGGACGGGGTGGCCCTCGGGGGGGTTCCCCTGATGGGCGTCGTGGTCGTCAGGAGGTCCACCATCTCGGAGGGTCCGGCGAAGATGGTATACTCATCAAGGTACAGGCATTCCTCCTGTCGGATGTCCACCTGCTCCTCCATAACGACCTCAAGAGAAGATGTGTGGGCACTCCTCTCCACCGTTGTTTCGTGGCTTCCCAGGGGGTCAGACTGAGTGGGTCGTCCAGCAGCAGAAGATGGCCCAGCTACCTCCAGCACATCTGTAGATGACACACACCATTCACATGTTGGTGGACCCACACACTTGTCACATGTTCCCTTGCACCCCCTCACATGCTCCACACCGGATGGGGGATGAAACACACTTACCTCTCCTCAAGTCCTGTTCGCTGGAGTCAAAGCCCTCCAGGCCCTCCACCTGCTCCTGCTCCAGGCAGCTGGCGATGACCTCCTCTTCAGCTGTCGGCTTGATACTCATAGCTGACCTGCCTCCCGTGCCCCTGAGGTGCCTTTTCATTTTGGTCAGCTTCTCCCTGACACGCCGACGCATGTCGTTGATTTTTTTTGGAGCTCCTTCCAGGTCCCGGTTTCATGGCCAAGGCTGTTTATCTCCAGGGTCACCTTCTGAAGGATCTCCAACTTCCAGGCCTTGCTGGTCCTCCCGCTCTGTGCGCCATGGTGATAGGTATCATATTTAGATATGGCAGAGGTCAGGATCGCCCTCTCATCCGCAGATAAGTTCTTCCTCTTCTCCCTGTCAAACTCACTATCTGACATGTTGGCACAGGTCACAAAAGTATGTCTGCACCAGGGAACACAATCAGGCGTACTTTTGCGCTGGATGTGCGTCTGGCTGGGCATACTTATGGTCTCGGTGTACGCGGTGGGCCGGCGTATCTTAGGCAGTTGCGCCGGCGTAGTTGTGAGCAGGCGCAGAGGGGTGCTGTGCATGCGTCCACGTCACAGTTCGTGATATGCCGGGCGTAAAACGTGCACCACGCTCGGACCATCATTTGCATGGGGTCACGTCCACTTCCACCTATGCCAGTGTACACCTACGAAACACACGCCACGCTGGCGCAGCGTTGGGAGCACTGGCTTGCTGAATTAAATGCTTGCCTCTCCGCCGGCGTGGTGTACGGCGTTTGCGCTACGGAGGCGTAATGTGCGCCCACACTCTGTGTATCTGGGCCAATATCTCCGTTCAAAACGGAATTGTACTGAACAAATAACCTTTGCTGAACAAGCTAAAGTCCTAACAGATAGGTTTGTAGAAAAGGGATATTCCACGGAATTGTTGTCCAACATCTAGAATGTGGTTAACAATATAGATAGAGCTGATCTGTTGAGAGAGAAAACGGACCGAGAGAAAGATAACAAGTTTCGGAGTCCTTTTGTCACCAATTATTCTTGCCAGCATGCCAATGTGAAACATATAGTTAATAAACATTGGCACATTTTAAAAAATGACAAAGTTCTTACTAACATACTACCAGATAAACCCCAGGTGGTCTTTCGGGGAGTGCCCTCTCTGAAGGATAAATTAGCCCCTAATATACTGAATCCTCCCAGTATTGGCTCAATGTTCTTTTCTGGCTTAACTGGATATTATCAATGCAGGAGATGTCAGGTTTGCTCCCCGAACGGATGCAGAGCCAGAAGAACCACCACGTTTAGCTCTATGTGTACTTCAAAGAGCTATTCCATTGAGCCATTCATTACCTGCTCTGCCACAGGGGTAGTCTATATGCTCCAGTGCCCGTGCGGCCTGCAGTACGTGGGCAGGACCAACCGCCCTCTGCAGGTACGCCTAAACGAGCATTTTAATAACATTAGAAGAGGGTATACCAAACATTCAGTGTCCAAGCACTATTTAGCTGCACACAAAAGGGATCCTACTAACACCATTTTTATGAGTATCGACAAGTTTAGCCCCATTGGAGAGGTAGTAATTTAGTACGAAACATTTCTAAATTAGAAATGTCATGGGTGTACAAACTTAAGTGTTATACACCCTTTGGCCTAAATATAGAGGTTGATGTCAATTGTTTTATTGACAACTCTTAGGGTTCATTTATATTATTATTATTTTTTGTCTGATTCTCTGATTGTTGATATTGCTTGGCATACATATAGATTCCCCCTCGTTTGGGCTTTCCGATGCCACCCACCGATATAGGAGAGAATTTTATGAGCCAACAATGTTCTAATTTGTGAACTCGATGTGAGTCCCTTCCAGCCGTTAATTTTAACGGATTTATTATATTCAATATATTAGCACATGAAGCTGCCTGTGATAATGTGATGCCATTGGTTTGATGTTGTCCCTAGTCTTTGAGAGGTGAAGGGTGTTGAGCGCAATTATTTAATTCATATTTTTTTTGCGCTCCCCCTTCCTTTTACTATTTTTACTGTTTTTTTTTATTTCAGAAGTGATTGGCAGTTGCCGAAGTCCATTCTGGTCTGCCTGATTGTATAAGTTATGATGGATTGGCAGACCTTAATATGGCATACTATCCCTTATATAGTTTACATTTTTATATATGAATTATTTAACGTTTATGCTCGACATTGGATGCAGAGGTGCATTGTTATGTCAGGGGATTGTGTTTTGTCTGTGTGAGATTGCTGAGTGTTATTTTCCTTTGCCCTTAATTTTGGCAGGATAACCAGTGTTAACTCACACAGACATATATCCCTTTCCCTTAGTTAAAATGGCGCTGGTGTGGCTGTTCCCGGGACTCGCAGCGAGGCTGCACTATACCATTTGTCTTTAACCACTTCCCGACCTCCTCATGTACATATACGTCAGCAGAATGGCACGGACAGGCACATGTACGTACCTGTACGTCCTCTGCTAGACGTGGGTGGGGGGTCCGATCGGGACCCCCCCCCGGTACATGCGGAGGTCGGGTCCGCTCGGGGAGCGATCCGGGACGATGGCGCGGCTATTTGTTTTTAGCCGCTACGTCGCGATCGCTCCCCGGAGCTGAAGAACGGGGAGAGCCGTGTGTAAACACGGCTTCCCCGTGCTTCACTGTGGCGGCGCATCGATCGGGTGATTCCCTTTATAGGGAAGACCCGATCGATGATGTCATTCCTACAGCCACACCCCCCTACACTAGTAAACACACACAAAGTGAACACTAAATGTTACAGCGCCCCCTGTGTTTAACTCCCAAACTGCAACTGTCATTTTCACAATAAAGAATGCAATTTAAATGCATTTTTTGCTGTGAAAATGACAATGGTCCCAAAAATGTGTCAAAATTGTCCGAAGTGTCCGCCATAATGTCGCAGTCACGAAAAAAATCGCTGATCGCCGCCATTAGTAGTAAAAAAAAATAAAAATGCAAAAAAACTATCCCCTATTTTGTAAACGCCATAAATTTTGCGCAAACCAACCGATAAACGATTATTGCGATTTTTTTTACCAAAAATAGGTAGAAGAATACGTATCGGCCTAAACTGAGGAAAAAAAATGTTTATATATGTTTTTGGGGGATATTTATTACAGCAAAAAGTAAAAAATATTGAATTTTTTTCAAAATTGTCGCTCTATTTTTGTTTATAGCGCAAAAAATAAAAAACCGCAGAGGTGATCAAATACCACCAAAAGAAAGCTCTATTTGTGGGGAAAAAAGGACGCCAATTTTGTTTGGGAGCCACGTCGCACAACCGCGCAATTGTCTGTTAAAGCGACGCAGTCCCGAACTGTAAAAACCCCTTGGGTCTTTAGGCAGCAATATGGTCCGGGGCTTAAGTGGTTAAATGCGGTGATTCAGAACGCTGCCTGTATCCTGTGACCACGTCCCCATCGAGACGAAATGTTGGAATGCGACGTTCTGATGTCACTGCGTCAAGTGATCAGACCCGGAAGATGCGGGCTGCATGTTCGAGGAGCCGGCTGGCTTGTGTTTATTGATGCTTTTATATCTACAGCTTGATGTAAGTGTACATCATCTTTTTATCTTATAATAAATCTCGAGGATTTCACGCTATGCAAGTTCCTTCTTATTCCTTCTCCCGCATTGGTACACTGTTTTGAGGCAATTCAATACTGTGACTGACCCTCTCTGGAGACATGCTTCAAGGATATCATCATTATATGCTATCATCTCCTGTAATTAAGAGATCATAGAGTTCTGGTAAGAGTCAGTGTGCGACTGAGGTGGAGGTGCTTCTACCATCACTCTTTCCAGAAAATTGGGGAATATTTACACTTTAATGTGACCATCAGCTTCATGTTTTTTGGACTTTACGGTGTATGGTGAACCATGGTTAATTTATAACTGTTCACAAGATTTAATATTTTATAGATGTTCACGGTTTAATCACCGTTTGTCACTTATTTAAATTTTCTTTGTATTATTTGCGCTGGTTTCAGTGCATCTATTTATACGCACATTAGCGCAACTTTTTTATTTGTATACTTTAAGGCTGTGTCAGACCATTTTAGGTTAACGCTAGCTTGGATGTGTGTGAGTTGGGGCAGTGGAATTCCTATACCCATCGCTTCTGATTTACTAAAGTTAATCTTCAGGTTGGAAATTTGCCTATAGTTGTCGCCTGCGTACGCAAATACCTTGTATTGGATTTTGTTGACTTCAATGCCGGTGATGTCAGGGTTTAATCCAACATGACATAGGAAGGGTTCCAGGGACAGTGCAAATAGTAGAGGCAAGAGCGGGCAGCCCTGCCTAGTACCGTTGGTGATCGGAAAAGATTTAGATAAAATACCGTTCGCCCTGACCCTAGCCGTCGGTCCTGAATATGCCGGAGATCCAATTCATCATCTTGGTCCCCAGCCCTATGCGTTTTAGCGTTGCAAACATGAACGTCCAGCTCACCCTGTCGAACGCCTATACATGGTGACTTGGTGCTATTGGCTATGTGTAGTAGGTTTAGGACTTTGGTGGTGCTGTCCCTGGCTTCCCTGGATGGGATAAAGCCAACCTGGTCTAGGTGGATCAGATGTGTGAGGTGCTGTTGCAATCTAGAGGCAATGATCTTGGTGAAAAGCTTGAAGTCGGCGTTCAAGAGTGATATTGGACGGTAGCTCCCGCATTGGGCAGGGTCTTTGCCTTCCTTTGGTATGACTGTTATTTGCGCTTCTAGTGTGGACCTATGGAACGTTTCCCCCCGAGCTAAGGTTATTGTATAGTTTCACCATGTACAGGCCTAGGGATGGGAGAAGGATCGTGTAGTAAAGGACGGTAAGGCCAGTCGGGCCCGGGGCGTTACCCGATTTGGCGGCCTTTAGTGCTTAGCTGTAGTTCTGGTAGCGTGATGGGGTCCTCTAATAGATCTTTAGCTTCTGCCGATAGTGAGGGCGTGAGGGATTTGGCTATGTACTCCGATGTCGTATTCTGGGTGGGGGGTGTCGTGTTCAGGTTGTACAGGGAGCCATAGAAGGTTCTAAACTCCTGCTTAATGTGTTGGGGCAGGGAAGCCCTCTGACCATTGGTAGATATATGATGTGCGGGATGTAAGACGCTAGCCTCTGTATCCATAGTGTTTGGGCCAAGAGTCTACCGCACTTGTCTTCCGATGTCTCCGGAATAAATTTTTCTCCAACAGAAATGCAGCGCTGCTTTGGCTTTAAGGTTTAACAGGTTCGTAAAATGTGTGCGGACAGTGTCAAGTTCCGTTCTGAGTTGCCTGGTTGGGGTCAACTTGTGGTTAGTCTCTAGCTTTTGTAGTTTATGTAGTAGTTGGTTCAGTTGGGTCGTCCGTTGTTTTAGACGGGAGCCGTGTTTAATGAGTACCCCCCTAATCACCGCCTTGTGTGCCTTCCACACTACCCCAGTGTCGCTGTCAGCTGTACTGTTGGAGTCAAAGTAATGTCTAATTTCTTTGACTGTCTGCTAAGGTTTCTGGGTCCTGCAAAAGACTCTCATTTAGCCTCCACGGTGGTCTTTGCGCTGTATGGACGTCCGAAATGGCGTACCGCAAGCTTATCGTGGCATGGTCTGACCATGTAATCGACCCGATGGAGGCGTCTCTGACTGCATGTAGTTGCCCATGGGGGATCAGGAAATAGTCGATGCATGAGTATGTCTGGTGTGGCCTAGAGTGGAAAGTGTAATCCCTCTCCCCTGGGTGGAGAAGGCGCCACGCGTCAATCAGTTGAACGGAGTGCAGTCCTGAGCAAATGCGTTTACGTGTTTTACTTGAAGTAGATGAGGTACCGGAGGAGGTGTCCTCTGTCTGTGTCAATGGTATGTTAAGGTCACCACCCACGATTAGTTATCCTTCCGAGTATTTCGTAAGACGTTATAGGTGTCGTTTGATAAAAATGTCCTGATGGTCGTTCGGAGCATAAAGGTTTGCAAAGGTCATCTTCACATCTCCGATCTGGTCCCTGCGTGTCTGTCTTTGTGTCTGCATGTGTCTAAGGTACCCGAGATGAGGATGGATACCCCTCTAGATTTAGCTTCCGTGTACGTGGAGTGGTAAGCATGGCGGTAAAATAGTTTAAGTAACGGTAAAGAGCAGTCTCTAAAGTGCGTTTCTTGCAATAGGATGACGTCTGCCTTCATGCAATACATATAATGAAGCAGCATCCGTCACTTTTCAGGTGTGTTTAGGCCTTTGGCCTTCAAGGATATTATATTGAGTACATTCATGGCCGTGAATCAGAGGGGGGGGGGGCTAGGGGGTAAAAGGGGAGTGTGAGGATGTGGAAGGGAAAATTAAGGTAAATATCAGAAATTATAATGAGTGGGACTAAAGTTGTCTCCCCCGTGAGTTTGATAAGAAGTTAGGAAGCTGCCACTAGGACAGGCAGCTGTAGGAGAGATACTAAAGTAGCCCAACTGGCTAAGGTGCTCGCCAGGGAAGTCCTGGGTATTAAGCGCAGTCCTAATTGGGGTGGTGGAACAAGAGCCAGTGAGTGAGCCCCCGCCCTCTCTGCCCACCCCCGGCAGGTATGAAATGATATGACCTGTAACGGTATAACAGTCTTAGTAATAACATGGTACTCAATCATGTATTTTGATAGAAAATTGGATGACGGAGAGTTACCTTAAACTCAACGGCTCAAAAAGCAGAACTTCTTCTGTTTTACGCCAACTGAAAGAGACTTCCCACACCAATATGGACACCGCCGCCCATTCTGGGACAAACCATCACCCCTAGTACCAAAGTCAAAAGTCTCCGAGTCATTTTTGACACCCACATGACAATGGATGCACAAATAGGGTCAGTAGTCAGCGGATCCCACCATCTGCTGTGCCTGCTACGTAGACTCATTCCCTTTATCCTGAAAGAAGACATAGCAGTTGTGGTGGGAGCAATTATCAACTCCAGACTCGACTATGCAAATGCCCTCTACCCCGGACTCCCAAAATACCAAATCACTCGTCTGCAAGTCGTTCAAAATACGGCCACTCGACTCGTGACTGGAACAAAACCATGGGAATCAATCTCACCTTCACTGAGATCCCTTCATTGGTTGCCAGTAAAAGACAGAATCACTTTTAAGGCACTCTGTCTGATACATAAGTGTGTTCAAGGAAATGCCCCCAATATCTATGCAAAAAATTAAAATGTCACAACCCCAATCGCGTTCTGTGATCCACCAACCAAAATCTACTCCAGATACAAGTCCAAAGGAGAACGAAGATTTGGAATCCAAGGACCTAGACTATGGAACGCTTTACCAACCAGCATCCGAATGGAGGTGAATCACCTGGCCTTCGAAAAAAACTCAAAACCCATCTTTTCTGAGGGAAAAAGTACAGTAGCGAACTGATACTAAGCGCCCGGAGGTGATTCAGTTCGCATGTGTTGCGCTATATAAGTTTCTCACTCATGTATAAAACAGGCAATAGAACAAGTGCAGTTAGTAGTGCAAACAGTGCTATCAACTAGGCAGAGGTAAAACAAAACAGATTTAACTGGTGAATGCACGCAGCTTTCCCATCCCTGATCAGGAATACAACAGGTAAACCAAGCCCCCCACTGTTACTTCGGCAAGGTATCTCAATAGTGATACTCACGTGCGTCCCCCAACGCGGTCCGGTGTCGCCGCCTGCTCCTAGGCTGGCGGGGAGGCAAAGGGCCGCAGAAGGCAGATATGCCCGATGCAGCCAGTCCGGCACTGGTATCGTGTCCGTTTCAATGAAGCGGAATAGTGCTGATAGATCTGCGGCGGACTGTAAAGTGAAGGCGTTTGAGTTCTTGCGGAATGTCACCACGAAGGGGTATCCAGGAGGGGTCGCAGGATGGCCCTGCGTCTTAGTGTCTTGATTCGGGAGCCTTCTGCTTCTACATCCCCATGATCCCAAGCACCACGCAGGATTGTCTCCTTCTGGGTGTATAAATGCAGACTACATCGCGTTGCCTGCTCGGGTCCGTGGATTTGGGGCCTAGGGCCCTATGTGCCCTGTCCAGCATGACGCCGGTGTCCGGAAGAGGTCTTTCACAGTTTCCCCCAGGTTTTCCGCCTCGGTGTCTTCCGGGATACCTTGGAGCCGAAGGTTGTTGCGTCGGTTCCGGTCCTCGATATCTTCCAGGTGTAGCTGAAGCGCTACGGCAGTGTCGCGATGCTGGTCACGGGATTGCTCCAGTGCCAACACCCGGCCCTCCAACGATGCGACCGCGAGCTCTGGAAAGACATGTCCAGGCCACACCCCCCCACTGGTGTGATCTTACAGGGATCCAGAGAAGGCTGGGAACCAGGAAACGAAAAGAAGCTGGTCGTGACTTCACAGGAACAGGAAATGTGATTATTCACAGTGGCAAGGAATGGTAATGCATTTCTACCAAGAACTGAAAGAAGCTTGCCCATCAATATCCTAGAGATTTAGGCAGTACGTCTGGCTCTAAAGGCCTGGACATTCAGGTTACGGGATTGTACCGCCAGCTGTGGCCTATATCAATCACTAAGGTGGCACCAAAAGTCTCAGCACAGAGAGAAGTGAACCATATTCTAACTTGGGCAGAAAGGAATGTTCCATGGCTTTCTGCAATCTTCATTACGGGAGTAGAGAATTGGCAGGCAGACAGCAGTTATTCCCAGGGAAATGGTTTCTTCACCCCGACATATTTTGGGCTGTTTGCCAAAGATGGGGGACTCCGGAAGTGGATCTTCTAGCATCCAGTTTCAACACAAAGTTAGTCAACTTTGTGGTCAGAACAAGGGATCCATTGGCATGTGGAACGGATGCATTGCATGGCATGCATAGGTCATGGTACGCAGAAATAGTAAAGATGGTAGTGGAGGGCCCTTGGCCCCTCCCACTACAGACAGATTTGCTCTCTCAGGGACCGATATTCCATCCTTCCTTACCGTCTCTAAATTGAGTGGCTTGGCTATTGAAACCCACATTCTAAAGAAACGTGGCCTTTCCGGGTCAGTTATCTCTACCCTGATTAATGCTAGGAAGCCAGCTTCCAGAACTATATATTATAGAGTCTGGAAGGCTTATGTTTCCTGGTGTGAATACAAGGGTTGGCACCCTCGCAGATATATCATAGGCAGAATTCTTGCCTTTCTACAATTAGGGGTAGACATGAAATTGGCCTTAAGTACTATTAAAGGCCAAGTCTCAGCTTTATCGGTCTTATTTCAAAGACCACTTGCTACTCATTCCTTAATCCTGGGCTGACAAGAGGTGACGCCGCTTAATCCGCCCGTCAAACCTTCCTTGAATGCTTGGGATTTAAACTTGGTCTTGTCGGTGTTACAAAGTCAGCCATTTGAACCAATGCAACATATTCCCTTAGTCCTTCTGACAAGGAAGTTGGTATTTTTGGTTGCTATATGCTCAGCAAGGAGGGTTTCAGAATCGGGTTCTCTTTCTTGTAAGGAGCCATATTTGATTTTTCATGAGGACAGAGTGGTATTTTTTGCCAAAAGTAATTTCAGGTTTTCACCTGAACCAAGATATTGTCCTGCCAATGTTTTTTCCAAAACCATGTTCCAGGGAAGAAAAGTCACTACATTGTCTGGATGTGGTGAGAGCAGTGAAAATCTATTTACAGAAAACTGCTCAGATTCGTAAGACTGATGTCTTATTTATTCTGCCAACGGGTCCCAAGAAAGGACAGGCAGCGTCGAAATCCACTGTCGCCAAGTGGATTCGTCAAGTGATAATTCAAACTGATGATTTAAGGGGTAAGATTCCCCCGTTTCAAGTTAAGGAGCATTCTACCAGGTCGGTTAGTACTTCTTGGGCAGTGCGTCTACAGGCCTCCATGGCTCAGATCTGTAAGGCCGCAACTTGGTCTTCAGTGCATACATACACAAAATGTTATCATGTGGATGCAAGGAGGCACGAGGATATCACCTTCAGGTGCAGTGTGCTGCAAGCTGCAGTATAAATCTTCAAGTCTGGGTGTACCCTGTGGGTTGTTTCTCCCACCCCTCAAGTGGCATTGCTATGGGATGCCTCATTAATTACATAAGGCTCAAGTCCCATGACGTACGATAAAGAAAACGGAAAATTGAATACTTACCTTTCCGTAATTTTCCTTTTCTGGTGCCTACCCATGGCAGCATAGCATTGGTCATGGCTCCGCCCCCGACTGACCCACAGGACCTCTTAACTCTCTAATAAAAAGAGTAGCCCCCCCCCGATAGGCATTCTTAGTAACTAGACCTCAGACCCAAAGAGCAAGTCAACAAGGGAGGGTGTATGCTGCCATGGGTAGGCACCAGGAAAGGAAAATTACGGAAAGGTAAGTATTCAATTTTCCGTTTTCCTGGTGCCTCCATGGCAGCATACAAATGGTCAAATAACTCGCTTACAGGGAGGGTACTGCTCAAAAAAATATTTTTAATTTATTACAGAACGGAACGCTCTAGCATTTTTTTCCAAAAACCGCGGGAGGTGAGAGCTGCCGGATCTAGGCTATAGTGAGCCATAAAGGTGCTGAAGGAAGACCAGCTTGCCACCTTGCAGATTGTTTCCGGGGAGACCCGTGCCAAGGCTGCCCAAGATGAGGCGATTCCTCGCGTAGAGTGGGCGTTCACCGCTTTGGGAACAGGGAGACCACTAGCCCGATAGGTGTTTTGAATAAGTTTCACAATCCAGTTAGCTACTGTTGTTTTGGAGGCCGCTTCTCCTTTTCTTGCCCCTCTGGGGATGATAAAAAGAGTCGTTGGTCCTTCCGGAATTCGTGAGTACGTTTTAGGTAGTGTTTCAAGGACCTGGCAACATCCAGCTCGTGTAGGCTCGAGGAGTTCTGATCTTCTCCAAAACGCTGGAAAGACCCATTCCTGATTGAGATGAAAGGTCGAAGGCACTTTAGGAATGAATTGATGAATGGGCTGCAGAACCACCCTGTCTGGGAAGAAGGTGATATAGGGCTCCTGAGCACCAAGGGCTTGGATCTCGGATATTCTGCGCCCCGACGTGACGGAAATTAGGAAGGCCGTCTTCCAGGTGATGTTCTCCAGTGAGCATTCCTCTGTAGGAGTGAAGGGTGGGAGTGCGAGTGCTTCTAATACTATAGTAAGATCCCACTTGGGATATAACGT